>NC_092738.1:3309587-3447087 GCF_047496885.1 Scyliorhinus torazame
CGCACTGTGGGAGGGTCAGTGCTGAGGGAGCGCCACACTGTGGGAGGGTCAGTGCTGAGTGAGCTCAGCACTGTGGGAGGGTCAGTGCTGAGGGAGCTCCGCACTGTGGGAGGGTCAGTGCTGAGGGAGCGCCGCACTGTGGGAGGGTCAGTGCTGAGGGAGCTCCACACTGTGGGAGGGTCGGTGCTGAGGGAGCGCCGCAGTGTGGGAGGGTCAGTGCTGAGGGAGCTCCGCATTGTGGGAGGGTCAGTGCTGAGGGAGCGCCACACTGTGGGAGGGTCGGTGCTGAGGGAGCTCCGCACCGTGGGAGGGTCAGTGCTGAGGGAGCGCCGCACTGTGAGAGGGTCGGTGCTGAGGGAGCTCCGCACTGTGGGAGGGTCAGTGCTGAGGGAGCGCCGCACTGTGGAGGGTCAGTGCTGAGGGAGCGCCGCACTGTGGGAGGGTCAGTGCTGAGGGAGCGCCGCACTGTGGGAGGGTCAGTGCTGAGGGAGCGCCGCACTGTGGGAGGGTCAGTGCTGAGGGAGCGCCGCACTGTGGGAGGGTCAGTGCTGAGGGAGCTCCGCACTGTGGGAGGGTCAGTGCTGAGGGAGCTCCGCACTGTGGGAGGGTCGGTGCTGAGGGAGCGCCGCACTGTGGGAGGTCAGTGCTGAGGGAGCGCCGCACTGTGGGAGGGTCAGTGCTGAGGGAGCACCGCACTGTGGGAGGGTCAGTGCTGAGGGAGCTCCGCACCGTGGGAGGGTCAGTGCTGAGGGAGCGCCGCACCGTGGGAGGGTCAGTGCTGAGGGAGCTCCGCACAGTGGGAGGGTCAGTGCTGAGGGAGCTCCGCACCGTGGGAGGGTCAGTGCTGAGGGAGCTCCGCACTGTGGGAGGGTCAGTGCTGAGGGAGCTCCGCACTGTGGGAGGGTCAGTGCTGAGGGAGCTCCGCACCGTGGGAGGGTCAGTGCTGAGGGAGCTCCGCACTGTGGGAGGGTCAGTTCTGAGGGAGCGCCGCACTGTGGGAGGGTCGGTGCTGAGGGAGCTCGCACTGTGGGAGGGTCAGTGCTGAGGGAGGGCCGCACTGTCTGCTGGACAGGCCCCTGGAGGCTGGACGACCGCCTGACGCTGTGTCGTGTTGACCGTACTGCCAGCCCCCGCGACCCACGACCCTGGCGACGGCAAAATTAATTCCGACACACCTGACTGAGTCTCTCCTCTTCCTCCCCCCCCCCCTCCCCCCTCCCCCCCTCCCCCCCTCCCCCCCGCCTCCAGAGACCGTGAACGGAGCCGGAAGGAGACTGACCAGATTAGCGGAACCCACGAAACCGAGGAAGTTAAGGTAAGAAGTAGGAGCGGGCCCCACCCGCCCCACTCCCCCGCAGACCCAACAAGACCGCTGCCCAGCTCCAGCTCTACTCCCCCTCTGACCCTTCCCCCCCTCCCCCCAGTCCCTATCCTCGATCCCTGACACCCTCGATACCCAGAAATCTACTCGAACTCACTGTCTTGGTGCTTCTCCAAACCCCTCTGTGAGGGGTGGCGGGGGGGGGGGGGGGAGAGGGGGACCCCAAAGACTCACTCACCTTCCTCCGTCAGCCGGGATCTCTCTCCTCGCCTCAGGCCCAAAATGGCCGACTCCCTAATCCTTGGGTCTCGCCTCCTGTCGTCCCGTTAAGTTCTGGAACCTCCGGCCATGAGGCTGGTGGTCGGGGTGTGGGGGGGGGGGGGGGGAGGGGGAGGGGTGGGGGGGGTGGTGAGGGGTTGAACAGAATCTCAGCACAGCCATATCGGATCCCTCCTCTCGGAATTGTAGACGATGTACCGGATGTTGAGAAAGTGGATGGGCCTAGCTAGGCCTGTCTGGGCCGAACTAGGGCAAACTAGGCCCGTCTGGGCCGAACTGGGGCGAACTAGGCCTGGCTGGGCCGAACTAGGGCGAACTAGGCCTAGCTGGGCCAAGCTAGGCCAAACTAGGCCTGGCTGGGCCGAACTAGGGCGAACTAGGCCTGGCTGGACCAAGCTAGCACGAACTATGCCTGGCTGGACCAAGCTAGCATGAACTAGGCCTGGCTGGGCCAAGCTAGGCCGAACTAGGCCTGGCTGGGCCGAACTAGGACTGGCTGGGCCAAGCTAGCACGAACTAGGCCTGGCTGGGCGAAGCTAGGCCGAACTAGGCCTGGCTGGGCTGAACTAGGACTGGCTGGGCCAAGCTAGGCCGAACTAGGCCTGGCTGGGCCGAACTAGGGCGAACTAGGCCTGGCTGGGCCATGCTAGGCCGAGCTTTGCCGAACTAGGCCGAACAGGCCTGGGAGGAGGTGGATTCCTGCAATTCAGCACCGCCCCCCCCCCCTCCCCCTCCCCACCCCACCCCCACACCGTCGAATCTAATCGGGCGAATGTGGTGCCTTTCCGTAGAAAGTTCTGGAACAGCAGATGGAGAGTCACCGTGACAACCACCAGAAGCAACTGGCCCGCCTGCGCGACGAGATCGAGGAGAAGCAGAAGACCATTGATGGGCTGAAGGAGTAAGAGGCTCACTCGCTCTCCCGCTACACCCATCCCCACCCTCTCTCTCTCAGCGCTCTCCAACCTCCCTCCCTTCTCCCCTGTCTCTCCCTCCACTTTCCCCCTCTCCCTTCCGTCTCTTCTCCCGCCCCTCTCCTTCCCATCCCTCTCTCCTCGCCCCCTCTCTCTCCCTCCCCTCCTCTCTCCCCCCTCTCTCTCTCCCCTCCTTCCCCCTCTCCTCCCCCTCCCCCTTTCACCTTCTCCCTCCACCTCTCTCCGTCCCCTCCTCTCTCCTTCCTTCCCCCTCTCCTCCCCTCCCCCTTTCACCTTCTCCCTCCACCTCTCTCCCCCTCCTCTCTCCGTCCCCTCTTCTCTCCCCCCTCTTTCTTCCCTCCTTCCCCCTCTCCTCCCCCTCCCCCTTTCACCTTCTCCCTCCACCTCTCTCCCCCTCCTCTCTCCGTCCCCTCCTCTCTCCTTCCTTCGCCCTCTCCTCCCCCTCCCCCTTTCACCTTCTCCCTCCACCTCTCTCCCCCTCCTCTCTCCGTCCCCTCTTCTCTCCCCCCTCTCTCTCCCCTCCTTCCCCCTCTCCTCCCCCTCCCCCTTTCACCTTCTCCCTCCACCTCTCTCCCCCTCCTCTCTCCGTCCCCTCCTCTCTCCTTCCTTCGACCTCTTCTCCCCCTCTCCCGCTCTCTCGCTCCCCTTCTCCCTCCCCTTTCCCCCCTCTCGCCTTGCCTCGCTCAACCCACACCTCTCAGCCCATCCTTCAATCCCATCCCTCTCTTGCGTCTCCACTCTCTGCCTCTCCCCCGACACCCCCTCTCCCCTCCCTCTCTCTCTTTCCTCCCTCTCTCTCTCTCTCCCAGGCCTTGTCCGTACACATTGTCTTACATCCCTTGCTTAATTTATGAATTTATGACCACTGTCCCTCGGTTAGACCAAAGCTCGGAGCACCGTGCACAGTCCCTGTCTCCATATCCCTCGGCCAGACCCACACTCGGAGCACCGTGCACAGTCCCGGTCTTCGTGTCCCTCGGTCAGACACACACTCGGAGCACCGTGCACAGTCCCGGTCTCCGTGTCCCTCGGTCAGACCCACACTCGGAGCATCGTGCACAGTCCCGGTTTCCGTATCCCTCAGACAGACCCACACTCGGAGCACCGTGCACAGTCCCGGTCTCCGTATCCCTCGGTCAGACCCACATTCGGAGCACCGTGCACAGTCCCGGTCTCCGTGTCCCTCGGTCAGACCCACACTCTGAGCAGCGTGCACAGTCCCGGTCTCCGTGTCCCTCGGTCAGACCCATACTCGGAGCGCCGTGCACAGACCCGGTCTCCCGATGCCTCGGTCCGACCCACACTTGGAGCACCATGCACAGTCCCGGTCTCCGTGTCCCTCGGTCAGACCCACACTCGGAGCACCGTGCACAGTCCCGGTCCCCGTGTCCCTCGGTCAGACCCACACTCGGAACACCGTGCACAGTCCCGGTCTCCGTGTCCCTCGGTCAGACCCATACTCGGAGCACCGTGCACAGTCCCGGTCTCCGTATCCCTCGGTCAGACCCATACTTGGAGCACCGTACACAGTCCCGGTCTCCCGATCCCTCGGTCCGACCCACACTCGGAGCACCATGCACAGTCCCGGTCTCCGTGTCCCTCGGTCAGACCCACACTCGGAGCACCGTGCACAGTCCCGGTCTCCGTATCCCTCGGTCAGACCCACATTCGGAGCACCGTGCACAGTCCCGGTCTCCGTGTCCCTCGGTCAGACCCACACTCGGAGCACCGTGCACAGTCCCGGTCTCCGTATCCCTCGGTCAGACCCACACTCGGAGCACCGTGCACAGTCCCGGTCTCCGTATCCCTCGGTCAGACCCACACTCGGAGCACCGTGCACAGTCCCGGTCTCCGTATCCCTCGGTCAGACCCACACTCGGAGCACCGTGCACAGTCCCGGTCTCCCGATCCCTCGGTCCGACCCACACTCGGAGCACCATGCACAGTCCCGGTCTCCGTGTCCCTCGGTCAGACCCACACTCGGAGCACCGTGTACAGTCCCGGTCTCCGTATCCCTCGGTCAGACCCACACTCGGAGCACCGTGCACAGTCCCGGTCTCCGTTCCCCTCGGTCAGACCCACACTCGGAGCACCATGCACAGTCCCAGTCTCCGCGTCCCTCGGTCAGACCCACACTCGGAGCACCGTGCACAGTCCCGGTCTCCGTATCCCTCGGTCAGACCCACACTCAGAGCACCGTGCACAGTCCCGGTCTCCGTATCCCTCGGTCAGACCCACACTCGGAGCACCGTGCACAGTCCCGGTCTCCCTCGGTCAGACCCACACTCGGAGCACCGTGCACAGTCCCCGTCTCCGTATCCCTCGATCAGACCCATACTGGGAGCACCGTGCACAGTCCTGGTCTCCGTATCCCTCGGTCAGACCCACACTCGGAGCACCGTGCACAGTCCCAGTCTCCGTGTCCCTCGGTCAGACCCACACTCGGAGCACCGTGCACAGTCCCGGTCTCCGTGTCCCTCGATCAGACACACACTCGGAGCACCGCGCACAGTCCCGGTCTCCGTGTCCCTCGGTCAGACCCACACTCGGAGCACCGTGCACAGTCCCGGTCACCGTGTCCCTCGGTCAGACCCACACTCGGAGCACCGTGCACAGTCCCGGTCACCGTGTCCCTCGGTCAGACCCACACTCGGAGCACCGTGCACAGTCCCGGTCTCCGTGTCCCTCGGTCAGACCCACACTCGGAGCACCGTGCACAGTCCCGGTCTCCGTGTCCCTCAGACAGACCCACACTCGGAGCACCGTGCACAGTCCCAGTCTCCGTGTCCCTCGGTCAGACCCACACTCGGAGCACCGTGCACAGTCCCGGTCTCCGTGTCCCTCGGTCAGACCCACACTCGGAGCACTGTGCACAGTCCCGGTCTCCCTATCCCTCGGTCAGACCCACACTCGGAGCACCGTGCACAGTCCCAGTCTCCGTGTCCCTCGGTCAGACCCACACTCGGAGCACCGTGCACAGTCCCGGTCTCTCACGTACGTCTGATTCCCTCCGCAGTTTGAACCAGAAGTTGAACCTGGAGCTGGAGAGGCTGCGGGCCGACTACCAGAAACTGAAAAGCGAGCAGCGGGAAAAGAGCAAGAAGCTACAGGAGCTGACGTACGTCCTGGGAGGGGGGGGGGGTGGCGTTGTGGGGGCGGAGGAGGTTACAGAGATAGGGAGGGGTGTAGGGGCTGGAGGAGGTTACAGAGATAGGGAGGGGTGTAGGGGCTGGAGGATGTTACAGAGATAGCAAGGGGTGTAGGGGGCTGGAGGATGTTACAGAGATAGGGAGGGGTGTAGGGGGCTGGAGGAGGTTACAGAGATAGGGAGGGGTGTAGGGGGCTGGAGGAGGTTACAGAGATAGGGAGGGGTGTAGGGGCTGGAGGAGGTTACAGAGATAGGGAGGGGTGTAGGGGGCTGGAGGAGGTTACAGAGATAGGGAGGGGTGTAGGGGGCTGGAGGAGGTTACAGAGATAGGGAGAGTGTAGGGGCTGGAGGAGGTTACAGAGATAGGGAGGGGTGTAGGGGGCTGGAGGAGGTTACAGAGATAGGGGGGGTGTAGGGGACTGGAGGAGGTTACAGAGATAGGAAGGGTGTAGGGGGCTGGAGGAGGTTACAGAGATAGGGAGGGGTGTAGGAGCTGGAGGAGGTTACAGAGATCAGGAGGGTTGTAGGGGGCTGGAGGAGGTTACAGAGATAGGGAGGATTGTAGGGAGGCTGGAGGAGGTTACAGAGATAGGGAGGGGTGTAGGGAGCAGGAGGAGGTTACAGAGATAGGGAGGGGTGTAGGGGGCTGGAGGAGGTTACACAGATAGGGAGGGGTGTAGGAGCTGGAGGAGGTTACAGAGATCGGGAGGGTTGTAGGGGGCTGGAGGAGGTTACAGAGATAGGGAGGATTGTAGGGGGCTGGAGGACGTTACAGAGATAGGGAGGGTAGTAGGGGGCTGGAGGAGGTTACAGAGATAGGGAGGGGTGTAGGAGCTGGAGGAGGTTACAGAGATTGGGAGGGTTGTAGGGGGCTGGAGGAGGTTACAGAGATAGGGTTGTAGGGGGCTGGAGGAGGTTACAGAGATAGGGAGGGTTGTAGGGGCTGGAGGAGGTTACAGAGATAGAGAGGGGTGTAGGGGGCTGGAGGACGTTACAGAGATAGGGAGGGGTGTAGGGGGCTGGAGGAGGTTACAGAGATAGGGGGGGTTGTAGGGGACTGGAGGAGGTTACAGAGATAGGGAGGGTGTAGAAGGCTGGAGGAGGTTACAGAGATAGGGAGCATTGTAGGGGACTGGAGGAGGTTACAGAGATAGGGAGGGTGTAGGAGGCTGGAGGAGGTTACAGAGATCGGAAGGGGTGTAGGGGGCTGGAGGAGGTTACAAAGATAGGGAGGGGTGTAGGGGACTGGAGGAGGTTACAGAGATAGGGAGGGGTGTAGGGGGGCAGGAGGAGGTTACAGAGATAGGGAGGGGTGTAGGGGACTGGAGGAGGTTACAGAGATAGGGAGGGGTGTAGGGGGGCAGGAGGAGGTTACAGAGATAGGGAGGGGTGTAGGGTGCTGGAGGAGGTTACTGAGATAGGGAGGGTTGTAGGGGGCTGGAGGAGGTTACAGAGATAGGGAGGGGTGTAGGGGGCTGGAGGAGGTTACAGAGATAGGGAGGGTCGTAGGGGGCTGGAGGAGGTTACAGAGATGGGGAGGGTTGTAGGGGGCTGGAGGAGGTTACAGAGATAGGTAGGGTTGTAGGGGCTGGAGGAGGTTACAGAGATAGGGAGGGTTGTAGGGGGCTGGAGGAGGTTACAGAGATAGGGAGGGTTGTACGGGGCTGGAGGAGGTTACAGAGATAGGGAGGGTTGTAGGGGCTGGAGGAGGTTACAGAGATAGGGAGGGGTGTAGGGGGCTGGAGGACGTTACAGAGATAGGGAGGGGTGTAGGGGGCTGGAGGAGGTTACAGAGATAGGGGGGGTTGTAGGGGACTGGAGGAGGTTACAGAGATAGGGAGGGTGTAGGAGGCTGGAGGAGGTTATAGAGATCGGAAGGGGTGTAGGGGGCTGGAGGAGGTTACAGAGATGGGGAGTGGTGTAGGGGGCTGGAGGAGGTTACAGAGATAGGGAGTGGTGTAGGGGGCTGGAGGAGGTTACAGAGATAGGGAGGGTTGTAGGGGACTGGAGGAGGTTACAGAGATAGGGAGGGGTGTAGGGAGGCAGGATGAGGTTACAGAGATAGGGAGGGGTGTAGGGGGCTGGAGGAGGTTTCAGAGATAGGGAGGGGTGTAGGGGGGCAGGATGAGGTTACAGAGATAGGGAGTGGTGTAGGGAGCTGGAGGAGGTTACAGAGATAGGGAGGGTTGTAGGGCGCTGGAGGAGGTTACAGAGATAGGGAGGGTGTAGGAGGGCTGGAGGAGGTTACAGAGATAGGGAGTTGTGTAGGGTGCTGGAGGAGGTTACAGAGATAGGGAGGGTTGTAGGGGCTGGAGAAGGTTAGAGAGATACGGAGGGTGTAGGAGGCTGGAGGAAGTTACAGAGATAGGGAGGGGTGTAGGGTGCTGGAGGAGGTTCCAGAGAGGGGGAGGGGTGTAGGGGGCTGGAGGAGGTTACAGAGATAGGGAGGGTGTAGGGGGCTGGAGGAGGTTACAGAGATAGGGAGGGGTGTAGGGTGCTGGAGGAGGTTACAGAGATAGGGAGGGGTGTAGGGGCTGGAGGAGGTTACAGAGATAGGGAGGGTTGTAGGGGGCTGGAGGAGGTTACAGAGATAGGGAGGCTTGTAGGGGCTGGAGGAGGTTACAGAGATGGGGAGGGTTGTAGGGGACTGGAGGAGGTTACAGAGATAGGGAGGGTGTAGGAGGCTGGAGGAGGTTATAGAGATAGGGAGGGTTGTAGGGGATTGGAGGAGGTTACAGAGATAGGGATGGTGTAGGAGGCTGGAGGAGGTTACAGAGATAGGGAGGGGTGTAGGGGGCTGGAGGAGGTTACAGAGATAGGGAGGGGTGTAGGGGGGCAGGATGAGGTTACAGAGATAGGAAGGGGTGTAGGGAGCTGGAGGAGGTTACAGAGATAGGGAGGGTTGTAGGGAGCTGGAGGAGGTTACAGAGATAGGGAGGGTGTAGGAGGGCTGGAGGAGGTTACAGAGATAGGGAGGGGTGTAGGGGCTGGAGAAGGTTAAAGAGATACGGAGGGTGTAGGAGGCTGGAGGAGGTTACAGAGATAGGGAGGGGTGTAGGGGACTGGAGGAGGTTACAGAGATAGCGAGGGGTGTAGGGGAGCTGGAGGAGGTTACAGAGATAGGGAGGGGTGTAGGGTGCTGGAGGAGGTTCCAGAGAGGGGGAGGGGTGTAGGGTGCTGGAGGAGGTTACAGAGATAGGGAGGGTGTAGGGGGCTGGAGGAGGTTACAGAGATAGGGAGTGGTGTAGGGTGCTGGAGGAGGTTACAGAGATAGGGAGGGGTGCAGGGGGCTGGAGGAGGTTACAGAGATAGGGAGTGGTGTAGGGTGCTGGAGGAGGTTACAGAGATAGGGAGGGTGTAGGGGGCTGGAGGAGGTTACAGAGATAGGGAGGGGTGTAGGGGCTGGAGGAGGTTACAGAGATAGGGAGGGGTGTAGGGGGCTGGAGGAGGTTACAGAGATCGGGAGGGGTGTAGGGGGCTGGAGGAGGTGACAGAGATAGGGAGGGCTCCGCGGTGTGAATCGCCTGGGGAGGAGGGCTGCGGGCGGGCTGGGTCATGGTCTGTAACGTGGGCAGCTGCAACTCTGACCCGTGTCCCAATCTTCTCCACAGATTTCTCAATGACAGACACGAACAATCTAAACAGGATCTTAAAGGTCTTGAGGAGACTGTCGTAAGTATTCAGGGCGGACGTACATCAGTCCCTCAGAGCCTTTGAGGGAGCTTTACTCTGTATCTAACCCCGTGCTGTACCTGTCCTGGGAGTGTTTGATGGGGACAGTGTAGAGGGAGCTTTACTCTGTATCTAACCCCGTGCTGTACCTGTCCTGGGAGTGTTTGATGGGGACAGTATAGAGGGAGCTTTACTCTGTATCTAACCCCGTGCTGTACCTGTCCTGGGAGTGTTTGATGCGGACAGTGTAGAGGGAGCTTTACTCTGTGTCTAACCCTGTGCTGTACCTGTCCTGGGAGTGTTTGATGGGGACAGTGTAGAGGGAGCTTTACTCTGTATCTAACCCCGTGCTGTCCCTGTCCTGGGAGTGTTTGATGGGGACAGTATAGAGGGAGCTTTACTCTGTGTCTAACCCTGTGCTGTACCTGTCCTGGGAGTGTTTGATGGGGACAGTGTAGAGGGAGCTTTACTCTGTATCTAACCCCGTGCTGTACCTGTCCTGGGGGTGTTTGATGGGGTCAGTGGAGAGGGAGCTTTACTCTGTATCGAACCCTGTGCTG
Organism: Scyliorhinus torazame; assembly: GCF_047496885.1. Lineage (NCBI taxonomy): Eukaryota > Metazoa > Chordata > Chondrichthyes > Carcharhiniformes > Scyliorhinidae > Scyliorhinus > Scyliorhinus torazame. Next base: position 3,319,503 of record NC_092738.1, read on the forward strand.
TACCTGTCCTGGGAGTGTTTGATGGGGACAGTGTAGAGGGAGCTTTACTCTGTATCTAATCCCATGCTGTACCTGTCCTGGGAGTGTTTGATGGGGACAGTGTAGTGGGAGCTTTACTCTGTATCTAACCCTGTGCTGTACCTGTCCTGGGAGTGTTTGATGGGGACAGTGTAGAGGGAGCTTTACTCTGTATCTAACCCCGTGCTGTACCTGTCCTGGGAGTGTTTGATGGGGACAGTGTAGAGGGAGCTTTACTCTGTATCTAACCCCGTGCTGTACCTGTCCTGGGAGTGTTTGATGGGGACAGTGTAGAGGGAGCTTTACTCTGTATCTAATCCCGTGCTGTACCTGTCCTGGGAGTGTTTGATGGGGACAGTGTAGTGGGAGCTTTACTCTGTATCTAACCCTGTGCTGTACCTGTCCTGGGAGTGTTTGATGGGGACAGTGTAGAGGGAGCTTTACTCTGTATCTAACCCCGTGCTGTACCTGTCCTGGGAGTGTTTGATGGGGACAGTGTAGAGGGAGCTTTACTCTGTATCAAACCCCGTGCTGTACCTGTCCTGGGAGTGTTTGATGGGGACAGTGTAGAGGGAGCTTTATTCTGTATCCAACCCCGTGCTGTACCTGTCCTGTGAGTGTTTGATGGGGACAGTGTAGAGGGAGCTTTACTCTCTATCTAACCCCGTGCTGTACCTGTCCTGGGAGTGTTTGATGGGGACAGTGTAGAGGGAGCTTTACTCTGTATCTATCCCCGTGCTGTACCTGTCCTGGGAGTGTTTGATGAGGACAGTGTATAGGGAGCTTTACTCTGTATCTAACCCCGTGCTGTACCTGTCCTGAGAGTGTTTGATGGGGACAGTGTAGAGGGAGCTTTACTCTGTATCTAACCCCGTGCTGTACCTGTCCTGGGAGTGTTTGATGGGGACAGTGTAGATGGAGCTTTACTCTGTATCTAACCCCGTGCTGTACCTGTCCTGGGAGTGTTTGATGGGGACAGTGTAGAGGGAGCTTTACTCTGTATCTAACCCCGTGCTGTACCTGTCCTGGGAGTGTTTAATGGGGACAGTGTAGAGGGAGCTTTACTCTGTATCTAACCCCATGCTGTACCTGTCCTGGGAGTGTTTAATGGGGACAGTGTAGAGGGAGCTTTACTCTGTATCTAACCCCGTGCTGTACCTGTCCTGGGAGTGTTTAATGGGGACAGTGTAGAGGGAGCTTTACTCTGTATCTAACCCCGTGCTGTACCTGTCCTGGGAGTGTTTGATGGGGACAGTGTTGAGTGAGCTTTACTCTGAATCTCACCCCGTGCTGTACCTGTCCTTGGAGTGTTCGATGGGGACAGTGTGGAGGGAGCTTTACTCTGTATCTAACCCCGTGCTGTACCTGTCGTGGGAGTGTTTGATGGGGACAGTGTAGAGGGAGCTTTACTCTGTATCTAACCCCGTGCTGTACCTGTCCTGGGAGTTTTTGATGGGGACAGTGTAGAGGAAGCTTTACTCTGTGTCTAACCCCGTGCTGTTCCAGTCCTGAGAGTGTTTGATGGGGACAGTATAGAGAGAGCTTTACTCTGTATCGAACCCCGTGCTGTACCTGTCCTGGGAGTGTTTGATGGGGACAGTGTAGAGGGAGCTTTACTCTGTATCAAACCCCGTGCTGTACCTGTCCTGGGAGTGTTTGATGGGGACAGTGTAGAGGGAGCTTTACTCTGTATCTAACCCTGTGCTGTACCTGTCCTGGGAGTGTTTGATGGGGACAGTGTCAAAGGAGCTTTACTCTGTATCTAACCCCGTGCTGTACCTGTCCTGGGAGTGTTTGATGGGGACAGTGTAGAGGGAGCTTTCCTCTGTATCTAACCCCGTGCTGTACCTGTCCTAGGAGTGTTTGATGGGGACAGTGTAGAGGGAGCTTTACTCTGTATCTAACCCCGTGCTGCACCGGTCCTGGGAGTGTTTGATGGGGACAGTGTAGAGGGAGCTTTACTCTGTATCTAATCTCGTGATGTACCTGTCCTGGGAGTGTTTGATGGGGGCAGTGTAGAGGGAGATTTACTCTGTATCTAACCCCGTGCTGTACCTGTCCTGGGAGTGTTTGATGGGGACAGTGTAGAGGGAGCTTTACTCTGTATCTAACCCCGCGCTGTCCCTGTCCTGGGAGTGTTTGATGGCGACAGTGAAGAGGGAGCTTTACTCTGTATCTAACCCCGTGCTGTACCTGTCCTGGGAGTGTTTGATGGGGACAGTGTAGAGGGAGCTTTACTCTGTATCTAACCCCATGCTATACCTGTCCTGGGGGTGTTTGATGGGGACAGTGCAGAGGGAGCTTTACTCTGTATCTAACCCCGTGCTGTACCTGTCCTGGGAGTGTTTGATGGGGACAGTGTAGAGGGAGCTTTACTCTGTATCTAACCCCGTGCTGTACCTGTCCTGGGAGTGTTTGATGGGGCCTGTGGCGAGGGAGCTTTACTCTGTATCTAACCCCGTGCTGTCCCTGTCCTGGGAGTGTTTGATGGGGACAGTATAGAGGGAGCTTTACTCTGTGTCTAACCCTGTGCTGTACCTGTCCTGGGAGTGTTTGATGGGGACAGTGTAGAGGGAGCTTTACTCTGTATCTAACCCCGTGCTGTACCTGTCCTGGGGGTGTTTGATGGGGTCAGTGGAGAGGGAGCTTTACTCTGTATCGAACCCTGTGCTGTACCTGTCCTGGGAGTGTTTGATGGGGACAGTGTAGAGGGAGCTTTACTCTGTATCTAATCCCATGCTGTACCTGTCCTGGGAGTGTTTGATGGGGACAGTGTAGTGGGAGCTTTACTCTGTATCTAACCCTGTGCTGTACCTGTCCTGGGAGTGTTTGATGGGGACAGTGTAGAGGGAGCTTTACTCTGTATCTAACCCCGTGCTGTACCTGTCCTGGGAGTGTTTGATGGGGACAGTGCAGAGGGAGCTTTACTCTGTATCTAATCCCGTGCTGTACCTGGCCTGGGAGTGTTTGATGGGGACAGTGTAGTGGGAGCTTTACTCTGTATCTAACCCTGTGCTGTACCTGTCCTGGGAGTGTTTGATGGGGACAGTGTAGAGGGAGCTTTACTCTGTATCTAACCCCGTGCTGTACCTGTCCTGGGAGTGTTTGATGGGGACAGTGGAGAGGGAGCTTTACTCTGTATCTAATCCCGTGCTGTACCTGTCCTGGGAGTGTTTGATGGGGACAGTGTAGTGGGAGCTTTACTCTGTATCTAACCCTGTGCTGTACCTGTCCTGGGAGTGTTTGATGGGGACAGTGTAGAGGGAGCTTTACTCTGTATCTAACCCCGTGCTGTACCTGTCCTGGGAGTGTTTGATGGGGACAGTGTAGAGGGAGCTTTACTCTGTATCTAACCCCGTGCTGTACCTGTCCTGGGAGTGTTTGATGGGGACAGTGTAGAGGGAGCTTTATTCTGTATCCAACCCCGTGCTGTACCTGTCCTGTGAGTGTTTGATGGGGACAGTGTAGAGGGAGCTTTACTCTCTATCTAACCCCGTGCTGTACCTGTCCTGGGAGTGTTTGATGGGGACAGTGTAGAGGGAGCTTTACTCTGTATCTATCCCCGTGCTGTACCTGTCCTGGGAGTGTTTGATGAGGACAGTGTATAGGGAGCTTTACTCTGTATCTAACCCCGTGCTGTACCTGTCCTGAGAGTGTTTGATGGGGACAGTGTAGAGGGAGCTTTACTCTGTATCTAACCCCGTGCTGTACCTGTCCTGGGAGTGTTTGATGGGGACAGTGTAGATGGAGCTTTACTCTGTATCTAACCCCGTGCTGTACCTGTCCTGGGAGTGTTTGATGGGGACAGTGTAGAGGGAGCTTTACTCTGTATCTAACCCCGTGCTGTACCTGTCCTGGGAGTGTTTAATGGGGACAGTGTAGAGGGAGCTTTACTCTGTATCTAACCCCATGCTGTACCTGTCCTGGGAGTGTTTAATGGGGACAGTGTAGAGGGAGCTTTACTCTGTATCTAACCCCGTGCTGTACCTGTCCTGGGAGTGTTTAATGGGGACAGTGTAGAGGGAGCTTTACTCTGTATCTAACCCCGTGCTGTACCTGTCCTGGGAGTGTTTGATGGGGACAGTGTTGAGTGAGCTTTACTCTGAATCTCACCCCGTGCTGTACCTGTCCTTGGAGTGTTCGATGGGGACAGTGTGGAGGGAGCTTTACTCTGTATCTAACCCCGTGCTGTACCTGTCCTGGGAGTTTTTGTTGGGGACAGTGTAGAGGAAGCTTTACTCTGTGTCTAACCCCGTGCTGTTCCAGTCCTGAGAGTGTTTGATGGGGACAGTATAGAGAGAGCTTTACTCTGTATCGAACCCCGTGCTGTACCTGTCCTGGGAGTGTTTGATGGGGACAGTGTAGAGGGAGCTTTACTCTGTATCAAACCCCGTGCTGTACCTGTCCTGGGAGTGTTTGATGGGGACAGTGTAGAGGGAGCTTTACTCTGTATCTAACCCTGTGCTGTACCTGTCCTGGGAGTGTTTGATGGGGACAGTGTCAAAGGAGCTTTACTCTGTATCTAACCCCGTGCTGTACCTGTCCTGGGAGTGTTTGATGGGGACAGTGTAGAGGGAGCTTTCCTCTGTATCTAACCCCGTGCTGTACCTGCCCTAGGAGTGTTTGATGGGGACAGTGTAGAGGGAGCTTTACTCTCTATCTAACCCCGTGCTGTACCTGTCCTGGGAGTGTTTGATGGGGACAGTGTAGAGGGAGCTTTACTCTGTATCTATCCCCGTGCTGTACCTGTCCTGGGAGTGTTTGATGAGGACAGTGTATAGGGAGCTTTACTCTGTATCTAACCCCGTGCTGTACCTGTCCTGAGAGTGTTTGATGGGGACAGTGTAGAGGGAGCTTTACTCTGTATCTAACCCCGTGCTGTACCTGTCCTGGGAGTGTTTGATGGGGACAGTGTAGATGGAGCTTTACTCTGTATCTAACCCCGTGCTGTACCTGTCCTGGGAGTGTTTGATGGGGACAGTGTAGAGGGAGCTTTACTCTGTATCTAACCCCGTGCTGTACCTGTCCTGGGAGTGTTTAATGGGGACAGTGTAGAGGGAGCTTTACTCTGTATCTAACCCCATGCTGTACCTGTCCTGGGAGTGTTTAATGGGGACAGTGTAGAGGGAGCTTTACTCTGTATCTAACCCCGTGCTGTACCTGTCCTGGGAGTGTTTAATGGGGACAGTGTAGAGGGAGCTTTACTCTGTATCTAACCCCGTGCTGTACCTGTCCTGGGAGTGTTTGATGGGGACAGTGTTGAGTGAGCTTTACTCTGAATCTCACCCCGTGCTGTACCTGTCCTTGGAGTGTTCGATGGGGACAGTGTTGAGTGAGCTTTACTCTGAATCTCACCCCGTGCTGTACCTGTCCTTGGAGTGTTCGATGGGGACAGTGTGGAGGGAGCTTTACTCTGTATCTAACCCCGTGCTGTACCTGTCGTGGGAGTGTTTGATGGGGACAGTGTAGAGGGAGCTTTACTCTGTATCTAACCCCGTGCTGTACCTGTCCTGGGAGTTTTTGATGGGGACAGTGTAGAGGAAGCTTTACTCTGTGTCTAACCCCGTGCTGTTCCAGTCCTGAGAGTGTTTGATGGGGACAGTATAGAGAGAGCTTTACTCTGTATCGAACCCCGTGCTGTACCTGTCCTGGGAGTGTTTGATGGGGACAGTGTAGAGGGAGCTTTACTCTGTATCAAACCCCGTGCTGTACCTGTCCTGGGAGTGTTTGATGGGGACAGTGTAGAGGGAGCTTTACTCTGTATCTAACCCTGTGCTGTACCTGTCCTGGGAGTGTTTGATGGGGACAGTGTCAAAGGAGCTTTACTCTGTATCTAACCCCGTGCTGTACCTGTCCTGGGAGTGTTTGATGGGGACAGTGTAGAGGGAGCTTTCCTCTGTATCTAACCCCGTGCTGTACCTGTCCTAGGAGTGTTTGATGGGGACAGTGTAGAGGGAGCTTTACTCTGTATCTAACCCCGTGCTGCACCGGTCCTGGGAGTGTTTGATGGGGACAGTGTAGAGGGAGCTTTACTCTGTATCTAATCTCGTGATGTACCTGTCCTGGGAGTGTTTGATGGGGGCAGTGTAGAGGGAGATTTACTCTGTATCTAACCCCGTGCTGTACCTGTCCTGGGAGTGTTTGATGGGGACAGTGTAGAGGGAGCTTTACTCTGTATCTAACCCCGCGCTGTCCCTGTCCTGGGAGTGTTTGATGGCGACAGTGAAGAGGGAGCTTTACTCTGTATCTAACCCCGTGCTGTACCTGTCCTGGGAGTGTTTGATGGGGACAGTGTAGAGGGAGCTTTACTCTGTATCTAACCCCATGCTATACCTGTCCTGGGGGTGTTTGATGGGGACAGTGCAGAGGGAGCTTTACTCTGTATCTAACCCCGTGCTGTACCTGTCCTGGGAGTGTTTGATGGGGACAGTGTAGAGGGAGCTTTACTCTGTATCTAACCCCGTGCTGTACCTGTCCTGGGAGTGTTTGATGGGGCCTGTGGCGAGGGAGCTTTACTCTGTATCTAACCCCGTGCTGTCCCTGTCCTGGGAGTGTTTGATGGGGACAGTATAGAGGGAGCTTTACTCTGTGTCTAACCCTGTGCTGTACCTGTCCTGGGAGTGTTTGATGGGGACAGTGTAGAGGGAGCTTTACTCTGTATCTAACCCCGTGCTGTACCTGTCCTGGGGGTGTTTGATGGGGTCAGTGGAGAGGGAGCTTTACTCTGTATCGAACCCTGTGCTGTACCTGTCCTGGGAGTGTTTGATGGGGACAGTGTAGAGGGAGCTTTACTCTGTATCTAATCCCATGCTGTACCTGTCCTGGGAGTGTTTGATGGGGACAGTGTAGTGGGAGCTTTACTCTGTATCTAACCCTGTGCTGTACCTGTCCTGGGAGTGTTTGATGGGGACAGTGTAGAGGGAGCTTTACTCTGTATCTAACCCCGTGCTGTACCTGTCCTGGGAGTGTTTGATGGGGACAGTGCAGAGGGAGCTTTACTCTGTATCTAATCCCGTGCTGTACCTGGCCTGGGAGTGTTTGATGGGGACAGTGTAGTGGGAGCTTTACTCTGTATCTAACCCTGTGCTGTACCTGTCCTGGGAGTGTTTGATGGGGACAGTGTAGAGGGAGCTTTACTCTGTATCTAACCCCGTGCTGTACCTGTCCTGGGAGTGTTTGATGGGGACAGTGGAGAGGGAGCTTTACTCTGTATCTAATCCCGTGCTGTACCTGTCCTGGGAGTGTTTGATGGGGACAGTGTAGTGGGAGCTTTACTCTGTATCTAACCCTGTGCTGTACCTGTCCTGGGAGTGTTTGATGGGGACAGTGTAGAGGGAGCTTTACTCTGTATCTAACCCCGTGCTGTACCTGTCCTGGGAGTGTTTGATGGGGACAGTGTAGAGGGAGCTTTACTCTGTATCTAACCCCGTGCTGTACCTGTCCTGGGAGTGTTTGATGGGGACAGTGTAGAGGGAGCTTTATTCTGTATCCAACCCCGTGCTGTACCTGTCCTGTGAGTGTTTGATGGGGACAGTGTAGAGGGAGCTTTACTCTCTATCTAACCCCGTGCTGTACCTGTCCTGGGAGTGTTTGATGGGGACAGTGTAGAGGGAGCTTTACTCTGTATCTATCCCCGTGCTGTACCTGTCCTGGGAGTGTTTGATGAGGACAGTGTATAGGGAGCTTTACTCTGTATCTAACCCCGTGCTGTACCTGTCCTGAGAGTGTTTGATGGGGACAGTGTAGAGGGAGCTTTACTCTGTATCTAACCCCGTGCTGTACCTGTCCTGGGAGTGTTTGATGGGGACAGTGTAGATGGAGCTTTACTCTGTATCTAACCCCGTGCTGTACCTGTCCTGGGAGTGTTTGATGGGGACAGTGTAGAGGGAGCTTTACTCTGTATCTAACCCCGTGCTGTACCTGTCCTGGGAGTGTTTAATGGGGACAGTGTAGAGGGAGCTTTACTCTGTATCTAACCCCATGCTGTACCTGTCCTGGGAGTGTTTAATGGGGACAGTGTAGAGGGAGCTTTACTCTGTATCTAACCCCGTGCTGTACCTGTCCTGGGAGTGTTTAATGGGGACAGTGTAGAGGGAGCTTTACTCTGTATCTAACCCCGTGCTGTACCTGTCCTGGGAGTGTTTGATGGGGACAGTGTTGAGTGAGCTTTACTCTGAATCTCACCCCGTGCTGTACCTGTCCTTGGAGTGTTCGATGGGGACAGTGTGGAGGGAGCTTTACTCTGTATCTAACCCCGTGCTGTACCTGTCCTGGGAGTTTTTGATGGGGACAGTGTAGAGGAAGCTTTACTCTGTGTCTAACCCCGTGCTGTTCCAGTCCTGAGAGTGTTTGATGGGGACAGTATAGAGAGAGCTTTACTCTGTATCGAACCCCGTGCTGTACCTGTCCTGGGAGTGTTTGATGGGGACAGTGTAGAGGGAGCTTTACTCTGTATCAAACCCCGTGCTGTACCTGTCCTGGGAGTGTTTGATGGGGACAGTGTAGAGGGAGCTTTACTCTGTATCTAACCCTGTGCTGTACCTGTCCTGGGAGTGTTTGATGGGGACAGTGTCAAAGGAGCTTTACTCTGTATCTAACCCCGTGCTGTACCTGTCCTGGGAGTGTTTGATGGGGACAGTGTAGAGGGAGCTTTCCTCTGTATCTAACCCCGTGCTGTACCTGCCCTAGGAGTGTTTGATGGGGACAGTGTAGAGGGAGCTTTACTCTGTATCTAACCCCGTGCTGCACCGGTCCTGGGAGTGTTTGATGGGGACAGTGTAGAGGGAGCTTTACTCTGTATCTAATCTCGTGATGTACCTGTCCTGGGAGTGTTTGATGGGGGCAGTGTAGAGGGAGATTTACTCTGTATCTAACCCCGTGCTGTACCTGTCCTGGGAGTGTTTGATGGGGACAGTGTAGAGGGAGCTTTACTCTGTATCTAACCCCGCGCTGTCCCTGTCCTGGGAGTGTTTGATGGCGACAGTGAAGAGGGAGCTTTACTCTGTATCTAACCCCGTGCTGTACCTGTCCTGGGAGTGTTTGATGGGGACAGTGTAGAGGGAGCTTTACTCTGTATCTAACCCCATGCTATACCTGTCCTGGGGGTGTTTGATGGGGACAGTGTAGAGGGAGCTTTACTCTGTATCTAACCCCGTGCTGTACCTGTCCTGGGAGTGTTTGATGGGGACAGTGTAGAGGGAGCTTTACTCTGTATCTAACCCCGTGCTGTACCTGTCCTGGGAGTGTTTGATGGGGACAATGTAGAGGGAGCTTTACTCTGTATCTAACCCCGTGCTGTACCTGTCCTGGGAGTGTTTGATGGGGACAGTGTAGAGGGAGCTTTACTCTGTTTCTAACCCCGTGCTGTACCTGTCCTGGGAGTGTTTGATGGGGACAGTGTCGAGGGAGCTTTACTCTGTGTCTAACCCCGTGCTGTACCTGTCCTGGGAGTGTTTGATGGGGACAGTGTAGGGGGAGCTTTACACTGTATCTAACCCCGTGCTGTACCTGTCCTGAGAGTGCTTGATGGGAACAGTGTAGAGGGGGCTTTACTCTGTATCTAACCCCGTGCTTTACCTGTCCCGGGAATGTTTGATGGGCAGTGTCGAGGGAGCTTTACTCTGTATCTAACCCCGTGCTGTACCTGTCCTGGGAGTGTTTGATGGGGACAGTGTAGTGGGAACTTTACTCTGTATCTAACCCCGTGCTGTACCTGTCCTGGGAGTGTTTGATGGGGACAGTGTAGAGGGAGCTTTACTCTGTATCTAACCCCGTGCTGTACCTGTTCTGGGAGTGTTTGATGGGAGCAGTGTAGAGGGAGCTTTACTCTGTATCTAACTCCGTGCTGTACCTGTCCTGGGAGTGTTTGATGTGGACTGTGTAGAGGGAGCTTTACTCTGTATCTAACCCCGTGCTGTACCTGTCCTGGGAGTGTTTGATGGGGACAGTGTAGAGGGAGCTTTTCTCTGTATCTAACCCCGTGCTGTACCTGTCCTGGGAGTGTTTGATGGGGACAGTGTAGTGGGAACTTTATTCTGTATCTAACCCCGTGCTGTACCTGTCCCGGGAATGTTTGATGGGCAGTGTCGAGGGAGCTTTACTCTGTATCTAACCCCGTGCTGTACCTGTCCTGGGAGTGTTTGATGGGGACAGTGTCGAGGGAGCTTTACTCTGTATCTAACCCCGTGCTGTACCTGTCCTGGGAGTGTTTGATGGGGACGGTGTAGAGGGAGCTTCACTCTGTATCTAACCCCGTGCTGTACCTGTCCTGGGAGTGTTTGTTGGGGACAGTGTAGAGCGAGCTTTACTCTGTGTCTAACCCCGTGCTGTACCTGTCCTGGGAGTGTTTGATGGGGACAGTGTAGAGGGAGCTTTACACTGTATCTAACCCCGTGCTGTACCTGTCCTGAGAGTGTTTGATGGGAACAGTGTAGAGGGAGCTTTACTCTGTATCTAACCACGTGCTGTACCTGTCCTGGGAGTGTTTGATGGGGACAGTGTAGTGGGAACTTTACTCTGTATCTAAACCCGTGCTGTACCTGTCCTGGGAGTGTTTGATGGGCACAGTGTAGAGGGAGCTTTACTCTGTATCTAACCCCGTGCTGTACCTGTCCTGGGAGTGTTTGATGGGGACAGTGTCGAGGGAGCTTTACTCTGTATCTAACCCCGTGCTGTACCTGTCCTGGGAGTGTTTGATGGGGACAGTGTAGAGGGTGCTTTACTCTGTATCTAACCCCGTGCTGTACCTGTCCTGGGAGTGTTTGATGGGGACAGTGTAGAGGGAGCTTTACTCTGTATCTAACCCCGTGCTGTACCTGTCCTGGGAGTGTTTGATGGGGACAGTGTCGAGGGAGCTTTACTCTGTATCTAACCCCGTGCTGTACCTGTCCTGGGAGTGTTTGATGGGGACAGTGTAGAGGGAGCTTTACTCTGTATCTAATCTCGTGATGTACCTGTCCTGGGAGTGTTTGATGGGGGCAGTGTAGAGGGAGATTTACTCTGTATCTAACCCCGTGCTGTACCTGTCCTGGGAGTGTTTGATGGGGACAGTGTAGAGGGAGCTTTACTCTGTATCTAACCCCGCGCTGTCCCTGTCCTGGGAGTGTTTGATGGCGACAGTGAAGAGGGAGCTTTACTCTGTATCTAACCCCGTGCTGTACCTGTCCTGGGAGTGTTTGATGGGGACAGTGTAGAGGGAGCTTTACTCTGTATCTAACCCCATGCTATACCTGTCCTGGGGGTGTTTGATGGGGACAGTGTAGAGGGAGCTTTACTCTGTATCTAACCCCGTGCTGTACCTGTCCTGGGAGTGTTTGATGGGGACAGTGTAGAGGGAGCTTTACTCTGTATCTAACCCCGTGCTGTACCTGTCCTGGGAGTGTTTGATGGGGACAATGTAGAGGGAGCTTTACTCTGTATCTAACCCCGTGCTGTACCTGTCCTGGGAGTGTTTGATGGGGACAGTGTAGAGGGAGCTTTACTCTGTTTCTAACCCCGTGCTGTACCTGTCCTGGGAGTGTTTGATGGGGACAGTGTCGAGGGAGCTTTACTCTGTGTCTAACCCCGTGCTGTACCTGTCCTGGGAGTGTTTGATGGGGACAGTGTAGGGGGAGCTTTACACTGTATCTAACCCCGTGCTGTACCTGTCCTGAGAGTGCTTGATGGGAACAGTGTAGAGGGGGCTTTACTCTGTATCTAACCCCGTGCTTTACCTGTCCCGGGAATGTTTGATGGGCAGTGTCGAGGGAGCTTTACTCTGTATCTAACCCCGTGCTGTACCTGTCCTGGGAGTGTTTGATGGGGACAGTGTAGTGGGAACTTTACTCTGTATCTAACCCCGTGCTGTACCTGTCCTGGGAGTGTTTGATGGGGACAGTGTAGAGGGAGCTTTACTCTGTATCTAACCCCGTGCTGTACCTGTTCTGGGAGTGTTTGATGGGAGCAGTGTAGAGGGAGCTTTACTCTGTATCTAACTCCGTGCTGTACCTGTCCTGGGAGTGTTTGATGTGGACTGTGTAGAGGGAGCTTTACTCTGTATCTAACCCCGTGCTGTACCTGTCCTGGGAGTGTTTGATGGGGACAGTGTAGAGGGAGCTTTTCTCTGTATCTAACCCCGTGCTGTACCTGTCCTGGGAGTGTTTGATGGGGACAGTGTAGTGGGAACTTTATTCTGTATCTAACCCCGTGCTGTACCTGTCCCGGGAATGTTTGATGGGCAGTGTCGAGGGAGCTTTACTCTGTATCTAACCCCGTGCTGTACCTGTCCTGGGAGTGTTTGATGGGGACAGTGTCGAGGGAGCTTTACTCTGTATCTAACCCCGTGCTGTACCTGTCCTGGGAGTGTTTGATGGGGACAGTGTAGAGGGAGCTTCACTCTGTATCTAACCCCGTGCTGTACCTGTCCTGGGAGTGTTTGTTGGGGACAGTGTAGAGCGAGCTTTACTCTGTGTCTAACCCCGTGCTGTACCTGTCCTGGGAGTGTTTGATGGGGACAGTGTAGAGGGAGCTTTACACTGTATCTAACCCCGTGCTGTACCTGTCCTGAGAGTGTTTGATGGGAACAGTGTAGAGGGAGCTTTACTCTGTATCTAACCACGTGCTGTACCTGTCCTGGGAGTGTTTGATGGGGACAGTGTAGTGGGAACTTTACTCTGTATCTAAACCCGTGCTGTACCTGTCCTGGGAGTGTTTGATGGGCACAGTGTAGAGGGAGCTTTACTCTGTATCTAACCCCGTGCTGTACCTGTCCTGGGAGTGTTTGATGGGGACAGTGTCGAGGGAGCTTTACTCTGTATCTAACCCCGTGCTGTACCTGTCCTGGGAGTGTTTGATGGGGACAGTGTAGAGGGTGCTTTACTCTGTATCTAACCCCGTGCTGTACCTGTCCTGGGAGTGTTTGATGGGGACAGTGTAGAGGGAGCTTTACTCTGTATCTAACCCCGTGCTGTACCTGTCCTGGGAGTGTTTGATGGGGACAGTGTCGAGGGAGCTTTACTCTGTATCTAACCCCGTGCTGTACCTGTGCTGGGAGTGTTTGATGGGGACAGTGTCGAGGGAGCTTTACTCTGTATCTAACCCCGTGCTGTACCTGTCCTGGGAGTGTTTGATGGGGACAGTGTAGAGGGAGCTTTACACTGTATCTAACCCCGTGCTGTACCTGTCCTGGGAGTGTTTGATGGCTACAGTGTAGAGGGAGCTTTACTCTGTATCTAACCCCGTGCTGTACCTGTCCTGGGAGTGTTTGATGGGGGACAGTATCGAGGGAGCTTTACTCTGTATCTAACCCCGTGTTGTACCTGTCCTGGGAGTGTTTGATGGGGACAGTGTCGAGGGAGCTTTACTCTGTATCTAACCCGTGCTGTACCTGTCCTGGGAGTGTTTGTTGGGCACAGTGTAGAGGGAGCTTTACTCTGTATCTAACCCCGTGCTGTACCTGTCCTGGGAGTGTTTGATGGGGACAGTGTCGAGGGAGCTTTACTCTGTATCTAACCCCGTGCTGTACCTGTCCTGGGAGTGTTTGATGGGGACAGTGTAGCGGGAGCTTTACTCTGTATCTAACCCCGTGCTGTACCTGTCCTGGGAGTGTTTGATGGGGACAGTGTCAAGGGAGCTTTACTATGTATCTAACCCCGTGCTGTCCCTGTCCTGGGAGTGTTTGATGGGGACAGTGTAGAGGGAGCTTTACACTGTATCTAACCCCGTGCTGTACCTGTCCTGGGAGTGTTTGATGGCGACAGTGTAGAGGGAGCTTTACTCTGTATCTAACCCCGTGCTGTACCTGCCCTGGGAGTGTTTGATGGGGGACAGTGTAGAGGGAGCTTTACTCTGTATCTAACCCCGTGCTGTACCTGTCCTGGGAGTGTTTGATGGGGACAGTGTAGAGGGAGCTTTACTCTGTATCTAACCCCGTGCTGTACCTGTCCTGGGAGTGTTTGATGGGGACAGTGTCGAGGGAGCTTTACTCTGTATCTAACCCCGTGCTGTACCTGTGCTGGGAGTGTTTGATGGGGACAGTGTAGAGGGAGCTTTACTCTGTATCTAACCCCGTGCTGTACCTGTCCCGGGAGTGTTTGATGGGGACAGTGTCGAGGGAGCTTTACTCTGTAACTAACCCCGTGCTGTACCTGTGCTGGGAGTGTTTGATGGGGACAGTGTCGTGGGAGCTTTACTCTGTATCTAACCCCGTGCTGTACCTGTCCTGGGAGTGTCTGATGGGGACAGTGTAGAGGGAGCTTTACTCTGTATCTAACCCCGTGCTGTACCTGTCCTGGGAGTGTTTGATGGGGACAGAGTAGAGGGAGCTTTACTCTGTATCTCACCCCGTGCTGTACCTGTCCCGGGAGTGTTTGATGGGGACAGTGTCGAGGGAGCTTTACTCTGTATCTAACCCCGTGCTGTACCTGTCCTGGGAGTGTTTGATGCGGACAGTGCAGAGGGAGCTTTACTCTGTATCTCACCCCGTGCTGTACCTGTCCTGGGAGTGTTTGATGGGGACAGTGTCGAGGGAGCTTTACTCTGTATCTAACCCCGTGCTGTACCTGTCCTGGGAGTGTTTGATGGGGACAGTGTAGAGGGAGCTTTACTCTGTATCTCACCCCATGCTGTACCTGTCCTGGGAGTGTTTGATGGGGACAGTGTCGAGGGAGCTTTACTCTGTATCTAACCCCGTGCTGTACCTGTCCTGGGAGTGTTTGATGGGGACAGTGTAGAGGGAGCTTTACTCTGTATCTCACCCCATGCTGTACCTGTCCTGGGAGTGTTTGATGGGGACAGTGTCGAGGGAGCTTTACTCTGTATCTAACCCCGTGCTGTACCTGTCCTGGGAGTGTTTGATGGGGACAGTGTAGAGGGAGCTTTACTCTGTATCTAACCCCGTGCTGTACCTGTCCTGGGAGTGTTTGATGGGGACAGTGCAGAGGGAGCTTTACTCTGTATCTAACCCCGTGCTGTACCTGTCCTGGGAGTGTTTGATGGGGACAGTGTAGAGGGAGCTTTACTCTGTATCTAACCCCGTGCTGTACCTGTCCTGGGAGTGTTTGATGGGGACAGTGTCGAGGGAGCTTTACTCTGTATCTAACCCCGTGCTGTACCTGTCCTGGGAGTGTTTGATGGGGACAGTGTAGAGGGAGCTTTACTCTGTATCTAACCCCGTGCTGTACCTGTCCTGGGAGTGTTTGATGGGGACAGTGTAAAGGGAGCTTTACTCTGTATCTAACCCCGTGCTGTACCTGTCCTGGGAGTGTTTGATGGGGACAGTGTAGAGGGAGCTTTACTCTGTATCTAACCCCGTGCTGTACCTGTCCTGGGAGTGTTTGATGGGGACAGTGTAGAGGGAGCTTTACTCTGTATCTAACCCTGTGCTGTACCTGTCCTGCGAGTGTTTGATGGGGACAGTGTAGAGGGAGCTTTACTCTGTATCTAACCCCGTGCTGTACCTGTCCTGGGAGTGTTTGATGGGGACAGTGTAGAGGGAGCTTTACTCTGTATCTAACCCCGTGCTGTACCTGTCCTGCGAGTGTTTGATGGGGACAGTGTAGAGGGAGCTTTACTCTGTATCTAACCCCGTCCTGTACCTGTCCTGGGAGTGTTTGATGGGGACAGTGTAGAGGGAGCTTTACTCTGTATCTAACCCCGTGCTGTACCTGTCCTGGGAGTGTTTGATGGGGACAGTGTCGAGGGAGCTTTACTCTGTATCTAACCCCGTGCTGTACCTGTCCTGGGAGTGTTTGATGGGGACAGTGTCGAGGGAGCTTTACACTGTATCTAACCCCGTGCTGTACCTGTCCTGGGAGTGTTTGATGGGGACAGTGTAGAGGGAGCTTTACTCTGTATCTAACCCCGTGCTGTACCTGTCCCGGGAGTGTTTGATGGGGACAGTGTAGAGGGAGCTTTACTCTGTATCAATCTCCAAGCTGTTCCTGTCCTGGGAGTGATTGATGGGGACAGTGTAGAGGGAGCTTTCCTCTGTATCTAACCCCGTGCTGTACCTGTCCTGGGAGTGTTTGATGGGGACAGTGTCGAGGGAGCTTTACACTGTATCTAACCCCGTGCTGTACCTGTCCTGGGAGTGTTTGATGGGGACAGTGTAGAGGGAGCTTTACTCTGTATCTAAGCCCGTGCTGTACCTGTCCTGGGAGTGTTTGATGGGGACAGTGTAGAGGGAGCTTTCCTCTGTATCTAACCCCGTGCTGTACCTGTCCTGGGAGTGTTTGATTGGGACAGTGTCGAGGGAGCTTTACACTGTATCTAACCCCGTGCTGTACCTGTCCTGGGAGTGTTTGATGGGGACAGTGTAGAGGGAGCTTTCCTCTGTATCTAACCCCGTGCTGTACCTGTCCTGGGAGTGTTTGATGGGGACAGTGTAGAGGGAGCTTTACTCTGTATCTAAGCCCGTGCTGTACCTGTCCTGGGAGTGTTTGATGGGGACAGTGTAGAGGGAGCTTTACTCTGTATCTAAGCCCGTGCTGTACCTGTCCTGGGAGTGTTTGATGGGGACAGTGTAGAGGGAGCTTTCCTCTGTATCTAAGCCCGTGCTGTACCTGTCCTGGGAGTGTTTGATGGGGACAGTGTCGAGGGAGCTTTACTCTGTATCTAACCCCGTGCTGTACCTGTGCTGGGAGTGTTTGATGGGGACAGTGTAGAGGGAGCTTTACTCTGTATCTAACCCCGTGCTGTACCTGTCCTGGGAGTGTTTGATGGGGACAGTGTAGAGGGAGCTTTACTCTGTATCTAACCCCGTGCTGCACCTGTCCTGGGAGTGTTTGATGGGGACAGTGTAGAGGGAGCTTTACTCTGTATCTAACCCCGTGCTGTACCTGTCCTGGGAGTGTTTGATGGGGACAGTGTAGAGGGAGCTTTACTCTGTATCTAACCCCGTGCTGTACCTGTCCTGGGAGTGTTTGATGGGGACAGTGTCGAGGGAGCTTTACTCTGTATCTATCCCCGTGCTGTACCTGTCCTGGGAGTGTTTGATGGGGACAGTGTAGAGGGAGCTTTAGTCTGTATCTAACCCCGTGCTGTACCTGTCCTGGGAGTGTTTGATGGGGACAGTGTAGCGGGAGCTTTACTCTGTATCTAACCCCGTGCTGTACCTGTCCTGGGAGTGTTTGATGGGGACAGTGTAGAGGGAGCTTTACTCTGTATCTAACCCCGTGCTGTACCTGTCCTGGGAGTGTTTGATGGGGACAGTGTAGAGGGAGCTTTACTCTGTATCTAACCCCGTGCTGTACCTGTCCTCGGAGTGTTTGATGGGGACAGTGTAGAGGGAGCTTGACTCTGTATCTAACCCCGTGCTGTACCTGTCCTGGGAGTGTTTGATGGGGACAGTGTAGAGGGAGCTTTACTCTGTATCTAACCCCGTGCTGTACCTGTCCTGGGAGTGTTTGATGGGGACAGTGTAGAGGGAGCTTTACTCTGTATCTAACCCCGTGCTGTACCTGTCCTGGGAGTGTTTGATGTGGACTGTGTAGAGGGAGCTTTACTCTGTATCTAACCCCGTGCTGTACCTGTCCTGGGAGTGTTTGATGGGGACAGTGTAGAGGGAGCTTTTCTCTGTATCTAACCCCGTGCTGTACCTGTCCTGGGAGTGTTTGATGGGGACAGTGTAGTGGGAACTTTATTCTGTATCTAACCCCGTGCTGTACCTGTCCCGGGAATGTTTGATGGGCAGTGTCGAGGGAGCTTTACTCTGTATCTAACCCCGTGCTGTACCTGTCCTGGGAGTGTTTGATGGGGACAGTGTCGAGGGAGCTTTACTCTGTATCTAACCCCGTGCTGTACCTGTCCTGGGAGTGTTTGATGGGGACAGTGTAGAGGGAGCTTCACTCTGTATCTAACCCCGTGCTGTACCTGTCCTGGGAGTGTTTGTTGGGGACAGTGTAGAGCGAGCTTTACTCTGTGTCTAACCCCGTGCTGTACCTGTCCTGGGAGTGTTTGATGGGGACAGTGTAGAGGGAGCTTTACACTGTATCTAACCCCGTGCTGTACCTGTCCTGAGAGTGTTTGATGGGAACAGTGTAGAGGGAGCTTTACTCTGTATCTAACCACGTGCTGTACCTGTCCTGGGAGTGTTTGATGGGGACAGTGTAGTGGGAACTTTACTCTGTATCTAAACCCGTGCTGTACCTGTCCTGGGAGTGTTTGATGGGCACAGTGTAGAGGGAGCTTTACTCTGTATCTAACCCCGTGCTGTACCTGTCCTGGGAGTGTTTGATGGGGACAGTGTCGAGGGAGCTTTACTCTGTATCTAACCCCGTGCTGTACCTGTCCTGGGAGTGTTTGATGGGGACAGTGTAGAGGGTGCTTTACTCTGTATCTAACCCCGTGCTGTACCTGTCCTGGGAGTGTTTGATGGGGACAGTGTAGAGGGAGCTTTACTCTGTATCTAACCCCGTGCTGTACCTGTCCTGGGAGTGTTTGATGGGGACAGTGTCGAGGGAGCTTTACTCTGTATCTAACCCCGTGCTGTACCTGTGCTGGGAGTGTTTGATGGGGACAGTGTCGAGGGAGCTTTACTCTGTATCTAACCCCGTGCTGTACCTGTCCTGGGAGTGTTTGATGGTGACAGTGTAGAGGGAGCTTTACACTGTATCTAACCCCGTGCTGTACCTGTCCTGGGAGTGTTTGATGGCGACAGTGTAGAGGGAGCTTTACTCTGTATCTAACCCCGTGCTGTACCTGTCCTGGGAGTGTTTGATGGGGGACAGTATCGAGGGAGCTTTACTCTGTATCTAACCCCGTGTTGTACCTGTCCTGGGAGTGTTTGATGGGGACAGTGTCGAGGGAGCTTTACTCTGTATCTAACCCGTGCTGTACCTGTCCTGGGAGTGTTTGTTGGGCACAGTGTAGAGGGAGCTTTACTCTGTATCTAACCCCGTGCTGTACCTGTCCTGGGAGTGTTTGATGGGGACAGTGTCGAGGGAGCTTTACTCTGTATCTAACCCCGTGCTGTACCTGTCCTGGGAGTGTTTGATGGGGACAGTGTAGCGGGAGCTTTACTCTGTATCTAACCCCGTGCTGTACCTGTCCTGGGAGTGTTTGATGGGGACAGTGTCAAGGGAGCTTTACTCTGTATCTAACCCCGTGCTGTACCTGTCCTGGGAGTGTTTGATGGGGACAGTGTAGAGGGAGCTTTACACTGTATCTAACCCCGTGCTGTACCTGTCCTGGGACTGTTTGATGGCGACAGTGTAGAGGGAGCTTTACTCTGTATCTAACCCCGTGCTGTACCTGCCCTGGGAGTGTTTGATGGGGGACAGTGTAGAGGGAGCTTTACTCTGTATCTAACCCCGTGCTGTACCTGTCCTGGGAGTGTTTGATGGGGACAGTGTAGAGGGAGCTTTACTCTGTATCTAACCCCGTGCTGTACCTGTCCTGGGAGTGTTTGATGGGGACAGTGTCGAGGGAGCTTTACTCTGTATCTAACCCCGTGCTGTACCTGTGCTGGGAGTGTTTGATGGGGACAGTGTAGAGGGAGCTTTACTCTGTATCTAACCCCGTGCTGTACCTGTCCCGGGAGTGTTTGATGGGGACAGTGTCGAGGGAGCTTTACTCTGTAACTAACCCCGTGCTGTACCTGTGCTGGGAGTGTTTGATGGGGACAGTGTCGTGGGAGCTTTACTCTGTATCTAACCCCGTGCTGTACCTGTCCTGGGAGTGTTTGATGGGGACAGTGTAGAGGGAGCTTTACTCTGTATCTAACCCTGTGCTGTACCTGTCCTGCGAGTGTTTGATGGGGACAGTGTAGAGGGAGCTTTACTCTGTATCTAACCCCGTGCTGTACCTGTCCTGGGAGTGTTTGATGGGGACAGTGTAGAGGGAGCTTTACTCTGTATCTAACCCCGTGCTGTACCTGTCCTGCGAGTGTTTGATGGGGACAGTGTAGAGGGAGCTTTACTCTGTATCTAACCCCGTCCTGTACCTGTCCTGGGAGTGTTTGATGGGGACAGTGTAGAGGGAGCTTTACTCTGTATCTAACCCCGTGCTGTACCTGTCCTGGGAGTGTTTGATGGGGACAGTGTCGAGGGAGCTTTACTCTGTATCTAACCCCGTGCTGTACCTGTCCTGGGAGTGTTTGATGGGGACAGTGTCGAGGGAGCTTTACACTGTATCTAACCCCGTGCTGTACCTGTCCTGGGAGTGTTTGATGGGGACAGTGTAGAGGGAGCTTTACTCTGTATCTAACCCCGTGCTGTACCTGTCCCGGGAGTGTTTGATGGGGACAGTGTAGAGGGAGCTTTACTCTGTATCAATCTCCAAGCTGTTCCTGTCCTGGGAGTGATTGATGGGGACAGTGTAGAGGGAGCTTTCCTCTGTATCTAACCCCGTGCTGTACCTGTCCTGGGAGTGTTTGATGGGGACAGTGTCGAGGGAGCTTTACACTGTATCTAACCCCGTGCTGTACCTGTCCTGGGAGTGTTTGATGGGGACAGTGTAGAGGGAGCTTTACTCTGTATCTAAGCCCGTGCTGTACCTGTCCTGGGAGTGTTTGATGGGGACAGTGTAGAGGGAGCTTTCCTCTGTATCTAACCCCGTGCTGTACCTGTCCTGGGAGTGTTTGATTGGGACAGTGTCGAGGGAGCTTTACACTGTATCTAACCCCGTGCTGTACCTGTCCTGGGAGTGTTTGATGGGGACAGTGTAGAGGGAGCTTTCCTCTGTATCTAACCCCGTGCTGTACCTGTCCTGGGAGTGTTTGATGGGGACAGTGTAGAGGGAGCTTTACTCTGTATCTAAGCCCGTGCTGTACCTGTCCTGGGAGTGTTTGATGGGGACAGTGTAGAGGGAGCTTTACTCTGTATCTAAGCCCGTGCTGTACCTGTCCTGGGAGTGTTTGATGGGGACAGTGTAGAGGGAGCTTTCCTCTGTATCTAAGCCCGTGCTGTACCTGTCCTGGGAGTGTTTGATGGGGACAGTGTCGAGGGAGCTTTACTCTGTATCTAACCCCGTGCTGTACCTGTGCTGGGAGTGTTTGATGGGGACAGTGTAGAGGGAGCTTTACTCTGTATCTAACCCCGTGCTGTACCTGTCCTGGGAGTGTTTGATGGGGACAGTGTAGAGGGAGCTTTACTCTGTATCTAACCCCGTGCTGCACCTGTCCTGGGAGTGTTTGATGGGGACAGTGTAGAGGGAGCTTTACTCTGTATCTAACCCCGTGCTGTACCTGTCCTGGGAGTGTTTGATGGGGACAGTGTAGAGGGAGCTTTACTCTGTATCTAACCCCGTGCTGTACCTGTCCTGGGAGTGTTTGATGGGGACAGTGTCGAGGGAGCTTTACTCTGTATCTATCCCCGTGCTGTACCTGTCCTGGGAGTGTTTGATGGGGACAGTGTAGAGGGAGCTTTAGTCTGTATCTAACCCCGTGCTGTACCTGTCCTGGGAGTGTTTGATGGGGACAGTGTAGCGGGAGCTTTACTCTGTATCTAACCCCGTGCTGTACCTGTCCTGGGAGTGTTTGATGGGGACAGTGTAGAGGGAGCTTTACTCTGTATCTAACCCCGTGCTGTACCTGTCCTGGGAGTGTTTGATGGGGACAGTGTAGAGGGAGCTTTACTCTGTATCTAACCCCGTGCTGTACCTGTCCTCGGAGTGTTTGATGGGGACAGTGTAGAGGGAGCTTGACTCTGTATCTAACCCCGTGCTGTACCTGTCCTGGGAGTGTTTGATGGGGACAGTGTAGAGGGAGCTTTACTCTGTATCTAACCCCGTGCTGTACCTGTCCTGGGAGTGTTTGATGGGGACAGTGTAGAGGGAGCTTTACTCTGTATCTAACCCCGTGCTGTACCTGTCCTGGGAGTGTTTGATGTGGACTGTGTAGAGGGAGCTTTACTCTGTATCTAACCCCGTGCTGTACCTGTCCTGGGAGTGTTTGATGGGGACAGTGTAGAGGGAGCTTTTCTCTGTATCTAACCCCGTGCTGTACCTGTCCTGGGAGTGTTTGATGGGGACAGTGTAGTGGGAACTTTATTCTGTATCTAACCCCGTGCTGTACCTGTCCCGGGAATGTTTGATGGGCAGTGTCGAGGGAGCTTTACTCTGTATCTAACCCCGTGCTGTACCTGTCCTGGGAGTGTTTGATGGGGACAGTGTCGAGGGAGCTTTACTCTGTATCTAACCCCGTGCTGTACCTGTCCTGGGAGTGTTTGATGGGGACAGTGTAGAGGGAGCTTCACTCTGTATCTAACCCCGTGCTGTACCTGTCCTGGGAGTGTTTGTTGGGGACAGTGTAGAGCGAGCTTTACTCTGTGTCTAACCCCGTGCTGTACCTGTCCTGGGAGTGTTTGATGGGGACAGTGTAGAGGGAGCTTTACACTGTATCTAACCCCGTGCTGTACCTGTCCTGAGAGTGTTTGATGGGAACAGTGTAGAGGGAGCTTTACTCTGTATCTAACCACGTGCTGTACCTGTCCTGGGAGTGTTTGATTGGGACAGTGTAGTGGGAACTTTACTCTGTATCTAAACCCGTGCTGTACCTGTCCTGGGAGTGTTTGATGGGCACAGTGTAGAGGGAGCTTTACTCTGTATCTAACCCCGTGCTGTACCTGTCCTGGGAGTGTTTGATGGGGACAGTGTCGAGGGAGCTTTACTCTGTATCTAACCCCGTGCTGTACCTGTCCTGGGAGTGTTTGATGGGGACAGTGTAGAGGGTGCTTTACTCTGTATCTAACCCCGTGCTGTACCTGTCCTGGGAGTGTTTGATGGGGACAGTGTAGAGGGAGCTTTACTCTGTATCTAACCCCGTGCTGTACCTGTCCTGGGAGTGTTTGATGGGGACAGTGTCGAGGGAGCTTTACTCTGTATCTAACCCCGTGCTGTACCTGTGCTGGGAGTGTTTGATGGGGACAGTGTCGAGGGAGCTTTACTCTGTATCTAACCCCGTGCTGTACCTGTCCTGGGAGTGTTTGATGGGGACAGTGTAGAGGGAGCTTTACACTGTATCTAACCCCGTGCTGTACCTGTCCTGGGAGTGTTTGATGGCGACAGTGTAGAGGGAGCTTTACTCTGTATCTAACCCCGTGCTGTACCTGTCCTGGGAGTGTTTGATGGGGGACAGTATCGAGGGAGCTTTACTCTGTATCTAACCCCGTGTTGTACCTGTCCTGGGAGTGTTTGATGGGGACAGTGTCGAGGGAGCTTTACTCTGTATCTAACCCGTGCTGTACCTGTCCTGGGAGTGTTTGTTGGGCACAGTGTAGAGGGAGCTTTACTCTGTATCTAACCCCGTGCTGTACCTGTCCTGGGAGTGTTTGATGGGGACAGTGTCGAGGGAGCTTTACTCTGTATCTAACCCCGTGCTGTACCTGTCCTGGGAGTGTTTGATGGGGACAGTGTAGCGGGAGCTTTACTCTGTATCTAACCCCGTGCTGTACCTGTCCTGGGAGTGTTTGATGGGGACAGTGTCAAGGGAGCTTTACTCTGTATCTAACCCCGTGCTGTACCTGTCCTGGGAGTGTTTGATGGGGACAGTGTAGAGGGAGCTTTACACTGTATCTAACCCCGTGCTGTACCTGTCCTGGGAGTGTTTGATGGCGACAGTGTAGAGGGAGCTTTACTCTGTATCTAACCCCGTGCTGTACCTGCCCTGGGAGTGTTTGATGGGGGACAGTGTAGAGGGAGCTTTACTCTGTATCTAACCCCGTGCTGTACCTGTCCTGGGAGTGTTTGATGGGGACAGTGTAGAGGGAGCTTTACTCTGTATCTAACCCCGTGCTGTACCTGTCCTGGGAGTGTTTGATGGGGACAGTGTCGAGGGAGCTTTACTCTGTATCTAACCCCGTGCTGTACCTGTGCTGGGAGTGTTTGATGGGGACAGTGTAGAGGGAGCTTTACTCTGTATCTAACCCCGTGCTGTACCTGTCCCGGGAGTGTTTGATGGGGACAGTGTCGAGGGAGCTTTACTCTGTAACTAACCCCGTGCTGTACCTGTGCTGGGAGTGTTTGATGGGGACAGTGTCGTGGGAGCTTTACTCTGTATCTAACCCCGTGCTGTACCTGTCCTGGGAGTGTCTGATGGGGACAGTGTAGAGGGAGCTTTACTCTGTATCTAACCCCGTGCTGTACCTGTCCTGGGAGTGTTTGATGGGGACAGAGTAGAGGGAGCTTTACTCTGTATCTCACCCCGTGCTGTACCTGTCCCGGGAGTGTTTGATGGGGACAGTGTCGAGGGAGCTTTACTCTGTATCTAACCCCGTGCTGTACCTGTCCTGGGAGTGTTTGATGCGGACAGTGCAGAGGGAGCTTTACTCTGTATCTCACCCCGTGCTGTACCTGTCCTGGGAGTGTTTGATGGGGACAGTGTCGAGGGAGCTTTACTCTGTATCTAACCCCGTGCTGTACCTGTCCTGGGAGTGTTTGATGGGGACAGTGTAGAGGGAGCTTTACTCTGTATCTCACCCCATGCTGTACCTGTCCTGGGAGTGTTTGATGGGGACAGTGTCGAGGGAGCTTTACTCTGTATCTAACCCCGTGCTGTACCTGTCCTGGGAGTGTTTGATGGGGACAGTGTAGAGGGAGCTTTACTCTGTATCTCACCCCATGCTGTACCTGTCCTGGGAGTGTTTGATGGGGACAGTGTCGAGGGAGCTTTACTCTGTATCTAACCCCGTGCTGTACCTGTCCTGGGAGTGTTTGATGGGGACAGTGTAGAGGGAGCTTTACTCTGTATCTAACCCCGTGCTGTACCTGTCCTGGGAGTGTTTGATGGGGACAGTGCAGAGGGAGCTTTACTCTGTATCTAACCCCGTGCTGTACCTGTCCTGGGAGTGTTTGATGGGGACAGTGTAGAGGGAGCTTTACTCTGTATCTAACCCCGTGCTGTACCTGTCCTGGGAGTGTTTGATGGGGACAGTGTCGAGGGAGCTTTACTCTGTATCTAACCCCGTGCTGTACCTGTCCTGGGAGTGTTTGATGGGGACAGTGTAGAGGGAGCTTTACTCTGTATCTAACCCCGTGCTGTACCTGTCCTGGGAGTGTTTGATGGGGACAGTGTAAAGGGAGCTTTACTCTGTATCTAACCCCGTGCTGTACCTGTCCTGGGAGTGTTTGATGGGGACAGTGTAGAGGGAGCTTTACTCTGTATCTAACCCCGTGCTGTACCTGTCCTGGGAGTGTTTGATGGGGACAGTGTAGAGGGAGCTTTACTCTGTATCTAACCCTGTGCTGTACCTGTCCTGCGAGTGTTTGATGGGGACAGTGTAGAGGGAGCTTTACTCTGTATCTAACCCCGTGCTGTACCTGTCCTGGGAGTGTTTGATGGGGACAGTGTAGAGGGAGCTTTACTCTGTATCTAACCCCGTGCTGTACCTGTCCTGCGAGTGTTTGATGGGGACAGTGTAGAGGGAGCTTTACTCTGTATCTAACCCCGTCCTGTACCTGTCCTGGGAGTGTTTGATGGGGACAGTGTAGAGGGAGCTTTACTCTGTATCTAACCCCGTGCTGTACCTGTCCTGGGAGTGTTTGATGGGGACAGTGTCGAGGGAGCTTTACTCTGTATCTAACCCCGTGCTGTACCTGTCCTGGGAGTGTTTGATGGGGACAGTGTCGAGGGAGCTTTACACTGTATCTAACCCCGTGCTGTACCTGTCCTGGGAGTGTTTGATGGGGACAGTGTAGAGGGAGCTTTACTCTGTATCTAACCCCGTGCTGTACCTGTCCCGGGAGTGTTTGATGGGGACAGTGTAGAGGGAGCTTTACTCTGTATCAATCTCCAAGCTGTTCCTGTCCTGGGAGTGATTGATGGGGACAGTGTAGAGGGAGCTTTCCTCTGTATCTAACCCCGTGCTGTACCTGTCCTGGGAGTGTTTGATGGGGACAGTGTCGAGGGAGCTTTACACTGTATCTAACCCCGTGCTGTACCTGTCCTGGGAGTGTTTGATGGGGACAGTGTAGAGGGAGCTTTACTCTGTATCTAAGCCCGTGCTGTACCTGTCCTGGGAGTGTTTGATGGGGACAGTGTAGAGGGAGCTTTCCTCTGTATCTAACCCCGTGCTGTACCTGTCCTGGGAGTGTTTGATTGGGACAGTGTCGAGGGAGCTTTACACTGTATCTAACCCCGTGCTGTACCTGTCCTGGGAGTGTTTGATGGGGACAGTGTAGAGAGAGCTTTCCTCTGTATCTAACCCCGTGCTGTACCTGTCCTGGGAGTGTTTGATGGGGACAGTGTAGAGGGAGCTTTACTCTGTATCTAAGCCCGTGCTGTACCTGTCCTGGGAGTGTTTGATGGGGACAGTGTAGAGGGAGCTTTACTCTGTATCTAAGCCCGTGCTGTACCTGTCCTGGGAGTGTTTGATGGGGACAGTGTAGAGGGAGCTTTCCTCTGTATCTAAGCCCGTGCTGTACCTGTCCTGGGAGTGTTTGATGGGGACAGTGTCGAGGGAGCTTTACTCTGTATCTAACCCCGTGCTGTACCTGTGCTGGGAGTGTTTGATGGGGACAGTGTAGAGGGAGCTTTACTCTGTATCTAACCCCGTGCTGTACCTGTCCTGGGAGTGTTTGATGGGGACAGTGTAGAGGGAGCTTTACTCTGTATCTAACCCCGTGCTGCACCTGTCCTGGGAGTGTTTGATGGGGACAGTGTAGAGGGAGCTTTACTCTGTATCTAACCCCGTGCTGTACCTGTCCTGGGAGTGTTTGATGGGGACAGTGTAGAGGGAGCTTTACTCTGTATCTAACCCCGTGCTGTACCTGTCCTGGGAGTGTTTGATGGGGACAGTGTCGAGGGAGCTTTACTCTGTATCTATCCCCGTGCTGTACCTGTCCTGGGAGTGTTTGATGGGGACAGTGTAGAGGGAGCTTTAGTCTGTATCTAACCCCGTGCTGTACCTGTCCTGGGAGTGTTTGATGGGGACAGTGTAGCGGGAGCTTTACTCTGTATCTAACCCCGTGCTGTACCTGTCCTGGGAGTGTTTGATGGGGACAGTGTAGAGGGAGCTTTACTCTGTATCTAACCCCGTGCTGTACCTGTCCTGGGAGTGTTTGATGGGGACAGTGTAGAGGGAGCTTTACTCTGTATCTAACCCCGTGCTGTACCTGTCCTCGGAGTGTTTGATGGGGACAGTGTAGAGGGAGCTTGACTCTGTATCTAACCCCGTGCTGTACCTGTCCTGGGAGTGTTTGATGGGGACAGTGTAGAGGGAGCTTTACTGTGTATCTAACCCCGTGCTGTACCTGTCCTGGGAGTGTTTGATGGGGACAGTGTAGAGGGAGCTTTACTCTGTATCTAACCCCGTGCTGTACCTGTCCTGGGAGTGTTTGATGGGGACAGTGTAGAGGGAGCTTTACTCTGTATCTAACCCCGCGCTGTCCCTGTCCTGGGAGTGTTTGATGGGGACAGTGTCGAGGGAGCTTTACTCTGTATCTAACCCAGTGCTGTACCTGTCCTGGGAGTGTTTGATGGGGACAGTGTAGAGGGAGCTTTACTCTGTATCTAACCCCGTGCTGTACCTGTCCTGGGAGTGTTTGATGGGGGACAGTGTAGAGGGAGCTTTACTCTGTATCTAACCCCGTGCTGTCCCTGTCCTGGGAGTGTTTGATGGGGACAGTGTCGAGGGAGCTTTACTCAGTATCTAACCCCGTGCTGTACCTGTCCTGGGAGTGTTTGATGGGGACAGTGTAGAGGGAGCTTTACTCTGTGTCTAACCCCGTGCTGTACCTGTCCTGGGAGTGTTTGATGGGGACAGTGTAGAGGGAGCTTTACTCTGTATCTAACCCCGTGCTGTACCTGTCCTGGGAGTGTTTGATGGGGACAGTGTAGAGGGAGCTTTATTCTGTATCTAACCCCGTGCTGTACCTGTCCTGGGAGTGTTTGATGGGGACAGTGTCGAGGGAGCTTTACTCAGTATCTAACCCCGTGCTGTACCTGTCCTGGGAGTGTTTGATGGGGACAGTGTAGAGGGAGCTTTACTCTGTATCTATCCCTGTGCTGTACCTGTCCTGGGGGTGTTTGATTGGGACAGTGTAGAGAGAGCTTTCCTCTGTATCTAACCCCGTGCTGTACCTGTCCTGGGAGTGTTTGATGGGGACAGTGTCGAGGGAGCTTTACTCTGTATCTAACCCCGTGCTGTACCTGTCCTGGGAGTGTTTGATGGGGACAGTGTAGAGGGAGCTTTACTCTGTATCTCACCCCATGCTGTACCTGTCCTGGGAGTGTTTGATGGGGACAGTGTTGAGGGAGCTTTACTCTGTATCTAACCCCGTGCTGTACCTGTCCTGGGAGTGTTTGATGGGGACAGTGTAGAGGGAGCTTTACTCTGTATCTAACCCCGTGCTGTACCTGTCCTGGGAGTGTTTGATGGGGACAGTGCAGAGGGAGCTTTACTCTGTATCTAACCCCGTGCTGTACCTGTCCTGGGAGTGTTTGATGGGGACAGTGTAGAGGGAGCTTTACTCTGTATCTAACCCCGTGCTGTACCTGTCCTGGGAGTGTTTGATGGGGACAGTGTCGAGGGAGCTTTACTCTGTATCTAACCCCGTGCTGTACCTGTCCTGGGAGTGTTTGATGGGGACAGTGTAGAGGGAGCTTTACTCTGTATCTAACCCCGTGCTGTACCTGTCCTGGGAGTGTTTGATGGGGACAGTGTAAAGGGAGCTTTACTCTGTATCTAACCCCGTGCTGTACCTGTCCTGGGAGTGTTTGATGGGGACAGTGTAGAGGGAGCTTTACTCTGTATCTAACCCCGTGCTGTACCTGTCCTGGGAGTGTTTGATGGGGACAGTGTAGAGGGAGCTTTACTCTGTATCTAACCCCGTGCTGTACCTGTCCTGCGAGTGTTTGATGGGGACAGTGTAGAGGGAGCTTTACTCTGTATCTAACCCCGTGCTGTACCTGTCCTGGGAGTGTTTGATGGGGACAGTGTAGAGGGAGCTTTACTCTGTATCTAACCCCGTGCTGTACCTGTCCTGGGAGTGTTTGATGGGGACAGTGTCGAGGGAGCTTTACACTGTATCTAACCCCGTGCTGTACCTGTCCTGGGAGTGTTTGATGGGGACAGTGTAGAGGGAGCTTTACTCTGTATCTAACCCCGTGCTGTACCTGTCCCGGGAGTGTTTGATGGGGACAGTGTAGAGGGAGCTTTACTCTGTATCAAACTCCAAGCTGTTCCTGTCCTGGGAGTGATTGATGGGGACAGTGTAGAGGGAGCTTTCCTCTGTATCTAACCCCGTGCTGTACCTGTCCTGGGAGTGTTTGATGGGGACAGTGTCGAGGGAGCTTTACACTGTATCTAACCCCGTGCTGTACCTGTCCTGGGAGTGTTTGATGGGGACAGTGTAGAGGGAGCTTTCCTCTGTATCTAACCCCGTGCTGTACCTGTCCTGGGAGTGTTTGATGGGGACAGTGTAGAGGGAGCTTTACTCTGTATCTAAGCCCGTGCTGTACCTGTCCTGGGAGTGTTTGATGGGGACAGTGTAGAGGGAGCTTTCCTCTGTATCTAACCCCGTGCTGTACCTGTCCTGGGAGTGTTTGATTGGGACAGTGTAGAGGGAGCTTTCCTCTGTATCTAAGCCCGTGCTGTACCTGTCCTGGGAGTGTTTGATGGGGACAGTGCAGAGGGAGCTTTACTCTGTATCTAAGCCCGTGCTGTACCTGTCCTGGGAGTGTTTGATGGGGACAGTGTAGAGGGAGCTTTACTCTGTATCTAACCCCGTGCTGTACCTGTCCTGGGAGTGTTTGATGGGGACAGTGTAGAGGGAGCTTTACTCTGTATCTAACCCCGTGCTGCACCTGTCCTGGGAGTGTTTGATGGGGACAGTGTAGAGGGAGCTTTACTCTGTATCTAACCCCGTGCTGTACCTGTCCTGGGAGTGTTTGATGGGGACAGTGTAGAGGGAGCTTTACTCTGTATCTAACCCCGTGCTGTACCTGTCCTGGGAGTGTTTGATGGGGACAGTGTCGAGGGAGCTTTACTCTGTATCTATCCCCGTGCTGTACCTGTCCTGGGAGTGTTTGATGGGGACAGTGTAGAGGGAGCTTTACTCTGTATCTAACCCCGTGCTGTACCTGTCCTGGGAGTGTTTGATGGGGACAGTGTAGCGGGAGCTTTACTCTGTATCTAACCCCGTGCTGTACCTGTCCTGGGAGTGTTTGATGGGGACAGTGTAGAGGGAGCTTTACTCTGTATCTAACCCCGTGCTGTACCTGTCCTGGGAGTGTTTGATGGGGACAGTGTAGAGGGAGCTTTACTCTGTATCTAACCCCGTGCTGTACCTGTCCTCGGAGTGTTTGATGGGGACAGTGGAGAGGGAGCTTGACTCTGTATCTAACCCCGTGCTGTACCTGTCCTGGGAGTGTTTGATGGGGACAGTGTAGAGGGAGCTTTACTCTGTATCTAACCCCGTGCTGTACCTGTCCTGGGAGTGTTTGATGGGGACAGTGTAGAGGGAGCTTTACTCTGTATCTAACCCCGTGCTGTACCTGTCCTGGGAGTGTTTGATGGGGACAGTGTAGAGGGAGCTTTACTCTGTATCTAACCCCGCGCTGTCCCTGTCCTGGGAGTGTTTGATGGGAACAGTGTAGAGGGAGCTTTACTCTGTATCTAACCCAGTGCTGTACCTGTCCTGGGAGTGTTTGATGGGGACAGTGTAGAGGGAGCTTTACTCTGTATCTAACCCCGTGCTGTACCTGTCCTGGGAGTGTTTGATGGGGGACAGTGTAGAGGGAGCTTTACTCTGTATCTAACCACGTGCTGTACCTGTCCTGGGAGTGTTTGATGGGGACAGTGTCGTGGGAGCTTTACTCAGTATCTAACCCCGTGCTGTACCTGTCCTGGGAGTGTTTGATGGGGACAGTGTCGAGGGAGCTTTACTCTGTATCTAACCCCGTGCTGTACCTGTCCTGGGAGTGTTTGATGGGGACAGTGTCGAGGGAGCTTTACACTGTATCTAACCCCGTGCTGTACCTGTCCTGGGAGTGTTTGATGGGGACAGTGTAGAGGGAGCTTTACTCTGTATCTAACCCCGTGCTGTACCTGTCCCGGGAGTGTTTGATGGGGACAGTGTAGAGGGAGCTTTACTCTGTATCAATCTCCAAGCTGTTCCTGTCCTGGGAGTGATTGATGGGGACAGTGTAGAGGGAGCTTTCCTCTGTATCTAACCCCGTGCTGTACCTGTCCTGGGAGTGTTTGATGGGGACAGTGTCGAGGGAGCTTTACACTGTATCTAACCCCGTGCTGTACCTGTCCTGGGAGTGTTTGATGGGGACAGTGTAGAGGGAGCTTTACTCTGTATCTAAGCCCGTGCTGTACCTGTCCTGGGAGTGTTTGATGGGGACAGTGTAGAGGGAGCTTTCCTCTGTATCTAACCCCGTGCTGTACCTGTCCTGGGAGTGTTTGATTGGGACAGTGTCGAGGGAGCTTTACACTGTATCTAACCCCGTGCTGTACCTGCCCTGGGAGTGTTTGATGGGGACAGTGTAGAGAGAGCTTTCCTCTGTATCTAACCCCGTGCTGTACCTGTCCTGGGAGTGTTTGATGGGGACAGTGTAGAGGGAGCTTTACTCTGTATCTAAGCCCGTGCTGTACCTGTCCTGGGAGTGTTTGATGGGGACAGTGTAGAGGGAGCTTTACTCTGTATCTAAGCCCGTGCTGTACCTGTCCTGGGAGTGTTTGATGGGGACAGTGTAGAGGGAGCTTTCCTCTGTATCTAAGCCCGTGCTGTACCTGTCCTGGGAGTGTTTGATGGGGACAGTGTCGAGGGAGCTTTACTCTGTATCTAACCCCGTGCTGTACCTGTGCTGGGAGTGTTTGATGGGGACAGTGTAGAGGGAGCTTTACTCTGTATCTAACCCCGTGCTGTACCTGTCCTGGGAGTGTTTGATGGGGACAGTGTAGAGGGAGCTTTACTCTGTATCTAACCCCGTGCTGCACCTGTCCTGGGAGTGTTTGATGGGGACAGTGTAGAGGGAGCTTTACTCTGTATCTAACCCCGTGCTGTACCTGTCCTGGGAGTGTTTGATGGGGACAGTGTAGAGGGAGCTTTACTCTGTATCTAACCCCGTGCTGTACCTGTCCTGGGAGTGTTTGATGGGGACAGTGTCGAGGGAGCTTTACTCTGTATCTATCCCCGTGCTGTACCTGTCCTGGGAGTGTTTGATGGGGACAGTGTAGAGGGAGCTTTAGTCTGTATCTAACCCCGTGCTGTACCTGTCCTGGGAGTGTTTGATGGGGACAGTGTAGCGGGAGCTTTACTCTGTATCTAACCCCGTGCTGTACCTGTCCTGGGAGTGTTTGATGGGGACAGTGTAGAGGGAGCTTTACTCTGTATCTAACCCCGTGCTGTACCTGTCCTGGGAGTGTTTGATGGGGACAGTGTAGAGGGAGCTTTACTCTGTATCTAACCCCGTGCTGTACCTGTCCTCGGAGTGTTTGATGGGGACAGTGTAGAGGGAGCTTGACTCTGTATCTAACCCCGTGCTGTACCTGTCCTGGGAGTGTTTGATGGGGACAGTGTAGAGGGAGCTTTACTGTGTATCTAACCCCGTGCTGTACCTGTCCTGGGAGTGTTTGATGGGGACAGTGTAGAGGGAGCTTTACTCTGTATCTAACCCCGTGCTGTACCTGTCCTGGGAGTGTTTGATGGGGACAGTGTAGAGGGAGCTTTACTCTGTATCTAACCCCGCGCTGTCCCTGTCCTGGGAGTGTTTGATGGGGACAGTGTCGAGGGAGCTTTACTCTGTATCTAACCCAGTGCTGTACCTGTCCTGGGAGTGTTTGATGGGGACAGTGTAGAGGGAGCTTTACTCTGTATCTAACCCCGTGCTGTACCTGTCCTGGGAGTGTTTGATGGGGGACAGTGTAGAGGGAGCTTTACTCTGTATCTAACCCCGTGCTGTCCCTGTCCTGGGAGTGTTTGATGGGGACAGTGTCGAGGGAGCTTTACTCAGTATCTAACCCCGTGCTGTACCTGTCCTGGGAGTGTTTGATGGGGACAGTGTAGAGGGAGCTTTACTCTGTGTCTAACCCCGTGCTGTACCTGTCCTGGGAGTGTTTGATGGGGACAGTGTAGAGGGAGCTTTACTCTGTATCTAACCCCGTGCTGTACCTGTCCTGGGAGTGTTTGATGGGGACAGTGTAGAGGGAGCTTTATTCTGTATCTAACCCCGTGCTGTACCTGTCCTGGGAGTGTTTGATGGGGACAGTGTCGAGGGAGCTTTACTCAGTATCTAACCCCGTGCTGTACCTGTCCTGGGAGTGTTTGATGGGGACAGTGTAGAGGGAGCTTTACTCTGTATCTATCCCTGTGCTGTACCTGTCCTGGGGGTGTTTGATTGGGACAGTGTAGAGAGAGCTTTCCTCTGTATCTAACCCCGTGCTGTACCTGTCCTGGGAGTGTTTGATGGGGACAGTGTCGAGGGAGCTTTACTCTGTATCTAACCCCGTGCTGTACCTGTCCTGGGAGTGTTTGATGGGGACAGTGTAGAGGGAGCTTTACTCTGTATCTCACCCCATGCTGTACCTGTCCTGGGAGTGTTTGATGGGGACAGTGTTGAGGGAGCTTTACTCTGTATCTAACCCCGTGCTGTACCTGTCCTGGGAGTGTTTGATGGGGACAGTGTAGAGGGAGCTTTACTCTGTATCTAACCCCGTGCTGTACCTGTCCTGGGAGTGTTTGATGGGGACAGTGCAGAGGGAGCTTTACTCTGTATCTAACCCCGTGCTGTACCTGTCCTGGGAGTGTTTGATGGGGACAGTGTAGAGGGAGCTTTACTCTGTATCTAACCCCGTGCTGTACCTGTCCTGGGAGTGTTTGATGGGGACAGTGTCGAGGGAGCTTTACTCTGTATCTAACCCCGTGCTGTACCTGTCCTGGGAGTGTTTGATGGGGACAGTGTAGAGGGAGCTTTACTCTGTATCTAACCCCGTGCTGTACCT
This sequence comes from Scyliorhinus torazame, assembly GCF_047496885.1. NCBI lineage: Eukaryota > Metazoa > Chordata > Chondrichthyes > Carcharhiniformes > Scyliorhinidae > Scyliorhinus > Scyliorhinus torazame. The sequence goes on from NC_092738.1 coordinate 3,353,381, forward strand.
GTCCTGGGAGTGTTTGATGGGGACAGTGTAAAGGGAGCTTTACTCTGTATCTAACCCCGTGCTGTACCTGTCCTGGGAGTGTTTGATGGGGACAGTGTAGAGGGAGCTTTACTCTGTATCTAACCCCGTGCTGTACCTGTCCTGGGAGTGTTTGATGGGGACAGTGTAGAGGGAGCTTTACTCTGTATCTAACCCCGTGCTGTACCTGTCCTGCGAGTGTTTGATGGGGACAGTGTAGAGGGAGCTTTACTCTGTATCTAACCCCGTGCTGTACCTGTCCTGGGAGTGTTTGATGGGGACAGTGTAGAGGGAGCTTTACTCTGTATCTAACCCCGTGCTGTACCTGTCCTGGGAGTGTTTGATGGGGACAGTGTCGAGGGAGCTTTACACTGTATCTAACCCCGTGCTGTACCTGTCCTGGGAGTGTTTGATGGGGACAGTGTAGAGGGAGCTTTACTCTGTATCTAACCCCGTGCTGTACCTGTCCCGGGAGTGTTTGATGGGGACAGTGTAGAGGGAGCTTTACTCTGTATCAAACTCCAAGCTGTTCCTGTCCTGGGAGTGATTGATGGGGACAGTGTAGAGGGAGCTTTCCTCTGTATCTAACCCCGTGCTGTACCTGTCCTGGGAGTGTTTGATGGGGACAGTGTCGAGGGAGCTTTACACTGTATCTAACCCCGTGCTGTACCTGTCCTGGGAGTGTTTGATGGGGACAGTGTAGAGGGAGCTTTCCTCTGTATCTAACCCCGTGCTGTACCTGTCCTGGGAGTGTTTGATGGGGACAGTGTAGAGGGAGCTTTACTCTGTATCTAAGCCCGTGCTGTACCTGTCCTGGGAGTGTTTGATGGGGACAGTGTAGAGGGAGCTTTCCTCTGTATCTAACCCCGTGCTGTACCTGTCCTGGGAGTGTTTGATTGGGACAGTGTAGAGGGAGCTTTCCTCTGTATCTAAGCCCGTGCTGTACCTGTCCTGGGAGTGTTTGATGGGGACAGTGCAGAGGGAGCTTTACTCTGTATCTAAGCCCGTGCTGTACCTGTCCTGGGAGTGTTTGATGGGGACAGTGTAGAGGGAGCTTTACTCTGTATCTAACCCCGTGCTGTACCTGTCCTGGGAGTGTTTGATGGGGACAGTGTAGAGGGAGCTTTACTCTGTATCTAACCCCGTGCTGCACCTGTCCTGGGAGTGTTTGATGGGGACAGTGTAGAGGGAGCTTTACTCTGTATCTAACCCCGTGCTGTACCTGTCCTGGGAGTGTTTGATGGGGACAGTGTAGAGGGAGCTTTACTCTGTATCTAACCCCGTGCTGTACCTGTCCTGGGAGTGTTTGATGGGGACAGTGTCGAGGGAGCTTTACTCTGTATCTATCCCCGTGCTGTACCTGTCCTGGGAGTGTTTGATGGGGACAGTGTAGAGGGAGCTTTACTCTGTATCTAACCCCGTGCTGTACCTGTCCTGGGAGTGTTTGATGGGGACAGTGTAGCGGGAGCTTTACTCTGTATCTAACCCCGTGCTGTACCTGTCCTGGGAGTGTTTGATGGGGACAGTGTAGAGGGAGCTTTACTCTGTATCTAACCCCGTGCTGTACCTGTCCTGGGAGTGTTTGATGGGGACAGTGTAGAGGGAGCTTTACTCTGTATCTAACCCCGTGCTGTACCTGTCCTCGGAGTGTTTGATGGGGACAGTGGAGAGGGAGCTTGACTCTGTATCTAACCCCGTGCTGTACCTGTCCTGGGAGTGTTTGATGGGGACAGTGTAGAGGGAGCTTTACTCTGTATCTAACCCCGTGCTGTACCTGTCCTGGGAGTGTTTGATGGGGACAGTGTAGAGGGAGCTTTACTCTGTATCTAACCCCGTGCTGTACCTGTCCTGGGAGTGTTTGATGGGGACAGTGTAGAGGGAGCTTTACTCTGTATCTAACCCCGCGCTGTCCCTGTCCTGGGAGTGTTTGATGGGAACAGTGTAGAGGGAGCTTTACTCTGTATCTAACCCAGTGCTGTACCTGTCCTGGGAGTGTTTGATGGGGACAGTGTAGAGGGAGCTTTACTCTGTATCTAACCCCGTGCTGTACCTGTCCTGGGAGTGTTTGATGGGGGACAGTGTAGAGGGAGCTTTACTCTGTATCTAACCACGTGCTGTACCTGTCCTGGGAGTGTTTGATGGGGACAGTGTCGTGGGAGCTTTACTCAGTATCTAACCCCGTGCTGTACCTGTCCTGGGAGTGTTTGATGGGGACAGTGTAGAGGGAGCTTTACTCTGTATCTATCCCTGTGCTGTACCTGTCCTGGGAGTGTTTGATTGGGACAGTGTAGAGAGAGCTTTCCTCTGTATCTAACCCCGTGCTGTACCTGTCCTGGGAGTGTTTGATGGGGACAGTGTAGAGGGAGCTTTACTCTGTATCTAACCCCGTGCTGTACCTGTCCTGGGAGTGTTTGACGGGGACAGTGTAGAGGGAGCTTTACTCTGTATCTAACCCCGTGCTGTACCTGTCCTGGGAGTGTTTGATGGGGACAGTGTCGAGGGAGCTTTACTCTGTATCTAACCCCGCGCTGTACCTGTCCTGGGAGTGTTTGATGGGGACAGTGTAGAGGGAGCTTTACTCTGTATCTAACCCCGTGCTGTACCTGTCCTGGGAGTGTTTGATGGGGACAGTGTAGAGGGAGCTTTACTCTGTATCTAACCCTGTGCTGTACCTGTCCTGGGAGTGTTTGATGGGGACAGTGTAGAGGGAGCTTTACTCTGTATCTAACCCCGTGCTGTACCTGTCCTGGGAGTGTTTGATGGGGACAGTGTAAATGGAGCTTTACTCTGTATCTAACCCCGTGCTGTACCTGTCCTGGGAGTGTTTGATGGGGACAGTGTAGAGGGAGCTTTACTCTGTATCTAACCCCGTGCTGTACCTGTCCTGGGAGTGTTTGACGGGGACAGTGTAGAGGGAGCTTTACTCTGTATCTAACCCCGTGCTGTACCTGTCCTGGGAGTGTCTGATGGGGACAGTGTAGAGGGAGCTTTACTCTGTATCTAACCCCGTGCTGTACCTGTCCTGGGAGTGTTTGATGGGGACAGAGTAGAGGGAGCTTTACTCTGTATCTCACCCCGTGCTGTACCTGTCCCGGGAGTGTTTGATGGGGACAGTGTCGAGGGAGCTTTACTCTGTATCTAACCCCGTGCTGTACCTGTCCTGGGAGTGTTTGATGCGGACAGTGCAGAGGGAGCTTTACTCTGTATCTCACCCCGTGCTGTACCTGTCCTGGGAGTGTTTGATGGGGACAGTGTCGAGGGAGCTTTACTCTGTATCTAACCCCGTGCTGTACCTGTCCTGGGAGTGTTTGATGGGGACAGTGTAGAGGGAGCTTTACTCTGTATCTCACCCCATGCTGTACCTGTCCTGGGAGTGTTTGATGGGGACAGTGTCGAGGGAGCTTTACTCTGTATCTAACCCCGTGCTGTACCTGTCCTGGGAGTGTTTGATGGGGACAGTGTAGAGGGAGCTTTACTCTGTATCTCACCCCATGCTGTACCTGTCCTGGGAGTGTTTGATGGGGACAGTGTCGAGGGAGCTTTACTCTGTATCTAACCCCGTGCTGTACCTGTCCTGGGAGTGTTTGATGGGGACAGTGTAGAGGGAGCTTTACTCTGTATCTAACCCCGTGCTGTACCTGTCCTGGGAGTGTTTGATGGGGACAGTGCAGAGGGAGCTTTACTCTGTATCTAACCCCGTGCTGTACCTGTCCTGGGAGTGTTTGATGGGGACAGTGTAGAGGGAGCTTTACTCTGTATCTAACCCCGTGCTGTACCTGTCCTGGGAGTGTTTGATGAGGACAGTGTCGAGGGAGCTTTACTCTGTATCTAACCCCGTGCTGTACCTGTCCTGGGAGTGTTTGATGGGGACAGTGTAGAGGGAGCTTTACTCTGTATCTAACCCCGTGCTGTACCTGTCCTGGGAGTGTTTGATGGGGACAGTGTAGAGGGAGCTTTACTCTGTATCTAACCCTGTGCTGTACCTGTCCTGCGAGTGTTTGATGGGGACAGTGTAGAGGGAGCTTTACTCTGTATCTAACCCCGTGCTGTACCTGTCCTGGGAGTGTTTGATGGGGACAGTGTAGAGGGAGCTTTACTCTGTATCTAACCCCGTGCTGTACCTGTCCTGCGAGTGTTTGATGGGGACAGTGTAGAGGGAGCTTTCCTCTGTATCTAACCCCGTGCTGTACCTGTCCTGGGAGTGTTTGATGGGGACAGTGTAGAGGGAGCTTTACTCTGTATCTAACCCCGTGCTGTACCTGTCCTGGGAGTGTTTGATGGGGACAGTGTCGAGGGAGCTTTACTCTGTATCTAACCCCGTGCTGTACCTGTCCTGGGAGTGTTTGATGGGGACAGTGTCGAGGGAGCTTTACACTGTATCTAACCCCGTGCTGTACCTGTCCTGGGAGTGTTTGATGGGGACAGTGTAGAGGGAGCTTTACTCTGTATCTAACCCCGTGCTGTACCTGTCCCGGGAGTGTTTGATGGGGACAGTGTAGAGGGAGCTTTACTCTGTATCAATCTCCAAGCTGTTCCTGTCCTGGGAGTGATTGATGGGGACAGTGTAGAGGGAGCTTTCCTCTGTATCTAACCCCGTGCTGTACCTGTCCTGGGAGTGTTTGATGGGGACAGTGTCGAGGGAGCTTTACACTGTATCCAACCCCGTGCTGTACCTGTCCTGGGAGTGTTTGATGGGGACAGTGTAGAGGGAGCTTTACTCTGTATCTAAGCCCGTGCTGTACCTGTCCTGGGAGTGTTTGATGGGGACAGTGTAGAGGGAGCTTTCCTCTGTATCTAACCCCGTGCTGTACCTGTCCTGGGAGTGTTTGATTGGGACAGTGTCGAGGGAGCTTTACACTGTATCTAACCCCGTGCTGTACCTGTCCTGGGAGTGTTTGATGGGGACAGTGTAGAGAGAGCTTTCCTCTGTATCTAACCCCGTGCTGTACCTGTCCTGGGAGTGTTTGATGGGGACAGTGTAGAGGGAGCTTTACTCTGTATCTAAGCCCGTGCTGTACCTGTCCTGGGAGTGTTTGATGGGGACAGTGTAGAGGGAGCTTTACTCTGTATCTAAGCCCGTGCTGTACCTGTCCTGGGAGTGTTTGATGGGGACAGTGTAGAGGGAGCTTTCCTCTGTATCTAAGCCCGTGCTGTACCTGTCCTGGGAGTGTTTGATGGGGACAGTGTCGAGGGAGCTTTACTCTGTATCTAACCCCGTGCTGTACCTGTGCTGGGAGTGTTTGATGGGGACAGTGTAGAGGGAGCTTTACTCTGTATCTAACCCCGTGCTGTACCTGTCCTGGGAGTGTTTGATGGGGACAGTGTAGAGGGAGCTTTACTCTGTATCTAACCCCGTGCTGCACCTGTCCTGGGAGTGTTTGATGGGGACAGTGTAGAGGGAGCTTTACTCTGTATCTAACCCCGTGCTGTACCTGTCCTGGGAGTGTTTGATGGGGACAGTGTAGAGGGAGCTTTACTCTGTATCTAACCCCGTGCTGTACCTGTCCTGGGAGTGTTTGATGGGGACAGTGTCGAGGGAGCTTTACTCTGTATCTATCCCCGTGCTGTACCTGTCCTGGGAGTGTTTGATGGGGACAGTGTAGAGGGAGCTTTAGTCTGTATCTAACCCCGTGCTGTACCTGTCCTGGGAGTGTTTGATGGGGACAGTGTAGCGGGAGCTTTACTCTGTATCTAACCCCGTGCTGTACCTGTCCTGGGAGTGTTTGATGGGGACAGTGTAGAGGGAGCTTTACTCTGTATCTAACCCCGTGCTGTACCTGTCCTGGGAGTGTTTGATGGGGACAGTGTAGAGGGAGCTTTACTCTGTATCTAACCCCGTGCTGTACCTGTCCTCGGAGTGTTTGATGGGGACAGTGTAGAGGGAGCTTGACTCTGTATCTAACCCCGTGCTGTACCTGTCCTGGGAGTGTTTGATGGGGACAGTGTAGAGGGAGCTTTACTCTGTATCTAACCCCGTGCTGTACCTGTCCTGGGAGTGTTTGATGGGGACAGTGTAGAGGGAGCTTTACTCTGTATCTAACCCCGTGCTGTACCTGTCCTGGGAGTGTTTGATGGGGACAGTGTAGAGGGAGCTTTACTCTGTATCTAACCCCGCGCTGTCCCTGTCCTGGGAGTGTTTGATGGGGACAGTGTCGAGGGAGCTTTACTCTGTATCTAACCCAGTGCTGTACCTGTCCTGGGAGTGTTTGATGGGGACAGTGTAGAGGGAGCTTTACTCTGTATCTAACCCCGTGCTGTACCTGTCCTGGGAGTGTTTGATGGGGGACAGTGTAGAGGGAGCTTTACTCTGTATCTAACCCCGTGCTGTCCCTGTCCTGGGAGTGTTTGATGGGGACAGTGTCGAGGGAGCTTTACTCAGTATCTAACCCCGTGCTGTACCTGTCCTGGGAGTGTTTGATGGGGACAGTGTAGAGGGAGCTTTACTCTGTGTCTAACCCCGTGCTGTACCTGTCCTGGGAGTGTTTGATGGGGACAGTGTAGAGGGAGCTTTACTCTGTATCTAACCCCGTGCTGTACCTGTCCTGGGAGTGTTTGATGGGGACAGTGTAGAGGGAGCTTTATTCTGTATCTAACCCCGTGCTGTACCTGTCCTGGGAGTGTTTGATGGGGACAGTGTCGAGGGAGCTTTACTCAGTATCTAACCCCGTGCTGTACCTGTCCTGGGAGTGTTTGATGGGGACAGTGTAGAGGGAGCTTTACTCTGTATCTATCCCTGTGCTGTACCTGTCCTGGGGGTGTTTGATTGGGACAGTGTAGAGAGAGCTTTCCTCTGTATCTAACCCCGTGCTGTACCTGTCCTGGGAGTGTTTGATGGGGACAGTGTCGAGGGAGCTTTACTCTGTATCTAACCCCGTGCTGTACCTGTCCTGGGAGTGTTTGATGGGGACAGTGTAGAGGGAGCTTTACTCTGTATCTCACCCCATGCTGTACCTGTCCTGGGAGTGTTTGATGGGGACAGTGTCGAGGGAGCTTTACTCTGTATCTAACCCCGTGCTGTACCTGTCCTGGGAGTGTTTGATGGGGACAGTGTAGAGGGAGCTTTACTCTGTATCTAACCCCGTGCTGTACCTGTCCTGGGAGTGTTTGATGGGGACAGTGTAGAGGGAGCTTTACTCTGTATCTAACCCCGTGCTGTACCTGTCCTGGGAGTGTTTGACGGGGACAGTGTAGAGGGAGCTTTACTCTGTATCTAACCCCGTGCTGTACCTGTCCTGGGAGTGTCTGATGGGGACAGTGTAGAGGGAGCTTTACTCTGTATCTAACCCCGTGCTGTACCTGTCCTGGGAGTGTTTGATGGGGACAGAGTAGAGGGAGCTTTACTCTGTATCTCACCCCGTGCTGTACCTGTCCCGGGAGTGTTTGATGGGGACAGTGTCGAGGGAGCTTTACTCTGTATCTAACCCCGTGCTGTACCTGTCCTGGGAGTGTTTGATGCGGACAGTGCAGAGGGAGCTTTACTCTGTATCTCACCCCGTGCTGTACCTGTCCTGGGAGTGTTTGATGGGGACAGTGTCGAGGGAGCTTTACTCTGTATCTAACCCCGTGCTGTACCTGTCCTGGGAGTGTTTGATGGGGACAGTGTAGAGGGAGCTTTACTCTGTATCTCACCCCATGCTGTACCTGTCCTGGGAGTGTTTGATGGGGACAGTGTCGAGGGAGCTTTACTCTGTATCTAACCCCGTGCTGTACCTGTCCTGGGAGTGTTTGATGGGGACAGTGTAGAGGGAGCTTTACTCTGTATCTCACCCCATGCTGTACCTGTCCTGGGAGTGTTTGATGGGGACAGTGTCGAGGGAGCTTTACTCTGTATCTAACCCCGTGCTGTACCTGTCCTGGGAGTGTTTGATGGGGACAGTGTAGAGGGAGCTTTACTCTGTATCTAACCCCGTGCTGTACCTGTCCTGGGAGTGTTTGATGGGGACAGTGCAGAGGGAGCTTTACTCTGTATCTAACCCCGTGCTGTACCTGTCCTGGGAGTGTTTGATGGGGACAGTGTAGAGGGAGCTTTACTCTGTATCTAACCCCGTGCTGTACCTGTCCTGGGAGTGTTTGATGAGGACAGTGTCGAGGGAGCTTTACTCTGTATCTAACCCCGTGCTGTACCTGTCCTGGGAGTGTTTGATGGGGACAGTGTAGAGGGAGCTTTACTCTGTATCTAACCCCGTGCTGTACCTGTCCTGGGAGTGTTTGATGGGGACAGTGTAGAGGGAGCTTTACTCTGTATCTAACCCTGTGCTGTACCTGTCCTGCGAGTGTTTGATGGGGACAGTGTAGAGGGAGCTTTACTCTGTATCTAACCCCGTGCTGTACCTGTCCTGGGAGTGTTTGATGGGGACAGTGTAGAGGGAGCTTTACTCTGTATCTAACCCCGTGCTGTACCTGTCCTGCGAGTGTTTGATGGGGACAGTGTAGAGGGAGCTTTCCTCTGTATCTAACCCCGTGCTGTACCTGTCCTGGGAGTGTTTGATGGGGACAGTGTAGAGGGAGCTTTACTCTGTATCTAACCCCGTGCTGTACCTGTCCTGGGAGTGTTTGATGGGGACAGTGTCGAGGGAGCTTTACTCTGTATCTAACCCCGTGCTGTACCTGTCCTGGGAGTGTTTGATGGGGACAGTGTCGAGGGAGCTTTACACTGTATCTAACCCCGTGCTGTACCTGTCCTGGGAGTGTTTGATGGGGACAGTGTAGAGGGAGCTTTACTCTGTATCTAACCCCGTGCTGTACCTGTCCCGGGAGTGTTTGATGGGGACAGTGTAGAGGGAGCTTTACTCTGTATCAATCTCCAAGCTGTTCCTGTCCTGGGAGTGATTGATGGGGACAGTGTAGAGGGAGCTTTCCTCTGTATCTAACCCCGTGCTGTACCTGTCCTGGGAGTGTTTGATGGGGACAGTGTCGAGGGAGCTTTACACTGTATCCAACCCCGTGCTGTACCTGTCCTGGGAGTGTTTGATGGGGACAGTGTAGAGGGAGCTTTACTCTGTATCTAAGCCCGTGCTGTACCTGTCCTGGGAGTGTTTGATGGGGACAGTGTAGAGGGAGCTTTCCTCTGTATCTAACCCCGTGCTGTACCTGTCCTGGGAGTGTTTGATTGGGACAGTGTCGAGGGAGCTTTACACTGTATCTAACCCCGTGCTGTACCTGTCCTGGGAGTGTTTGATGGGGACAGTGTAGAGAGAGCTTTCCTCTGTATCTAACCCCGTGCTGTACCTGTCCTGGGAGTGTTTGATGGGGACAGTGTAGAGGGAGCTTTACTCTGTATCTAAGCCCGTGCTGTACCTGTCCTGGGAGTGTTTGATGGGGACAGTGTAGAGGGAGCTTTACTCTGTATCTAAGCCCGTGCTGTACCTGTCCTGGGAGTGTTTGATGGGGACAGTGTAGAGGGAGCTTTCCTCTGTATCTAAGCCCGTGCTGTACCTGTCCTGGGAGTGTTTGATGGGGACAGTGTCGAGGGAGCTTTACTCTGTATCTAACCCCGTGCTGTACCTGTGCTGGGAGTGTTTGATGGGGACAGTGTAGAGGGAGCTTTACTCTGTATCTAACCCCGTGCTGTACCTGTCCTGGGAGTGTTTGATGGGGACAGTGTAGAGGGAGCTTTACTCTGTATCTAACCCCGTGCTGCACCTGTCCTGGGAGTGTTTGATGGGGACAGTGTAGAGGGAGCTTTACTCTGTATCTAACCCCGTGCTGTACCTGTCCTGGGAGTGTTTGATGGGGACAGTGTAGAGGGAGCTTTACTCTGTATCTAACCCCGTGCTGTACCTGTCCTGGGAGTGTTTGATGGGGACAGTGTCGAGGGAGCTTTACTCTGTATCTATCCCCGTGCTGTACCTGTCCTGGGAGTGTTTGATGGGGACAGTGTAGAGGGAGCTTTAGTCTGTATCTAACCCCGTGCTGTACCTGTCCTGGGAGTGTTTGATGGGGACAGTGTAGCGGGAGCTTTACTCTGTATCTAACCCCGTGCTGTACCTGTCCTGGGAGTGTTTGATGGGGACAGTGTAGAGGGAGCTTTACTCTGTATCTAACCCCGTGCTGTACCTGTCCTGGGAGTGTTTGATGGGGACAGTGTAGAGGGAGCTTTACTCTGTATCTAACCCCGTGCTGTACCTGTCCTCGGAGTGTTTGATGGGGACAGTGTAGAGGGAGCTTGACTCTGTATCTAACCCCGTGCTGTACCTGTCCTGGGAGTGTTTGATGGGGACAGTGTAGAGGGAGCTTTACTCTGTATCTAACCCCGTGCTGTACCTGTCCTGGGAGTGTTTGATGGGGACAGTGTAGAGGGAGCTTTACTCTGTATCTAACCCCGTGCTGTACCTGTCCTGGGAGTGTTTGATGGGGACAGTGTAGAGGGAGCTTTACTCTGTATCTAACCCCGCGCTGTCCCTGTCCTGGGAGTGTTTGATGGGGACAGTGTCGAGGGAGCTTTACTCTGTATCTAACCCAGTGCTGTACCTGTCCTGGGAGTGTTTGATGGGGACAGTGTAGAGGGAGCTTTACTCTGTATCTAACCCCGTGCTGTACCTGTCCTGGGAGTGTTTGATGGGGGACAGTGTAGAGGGAGCTTTACTCTGTATCTAACCCCGTGCTGTCCCTGTCCTGGGAGTGTTTGATGGGGACAGTGTCGAGGGAGCTTTACTCAGTATCTAACCCCGTGCTGTACCTGTCCTGGGAGTGTTTGATGGGGACAGTGTAGAGGGAGCTTTACTCTGTGTCTAACCCCGTGCTGTACCTGTCCTGGGAGTGTTTGATGGGGACAGTGTAGAGGGAGCTTTACTCTGTATCTAACCCCGTGCTGTACCTGTCCTGGGAGTGTTTGATGGGGACAGTGTAGAGGGAGCTTTATTCTGTATCTAACCCCGTGCTGTACCTGTCCTGGGAGTGTTTGATGGGGACAGTGTCGAGGGAGCTTTACTCAGTATCTAACCCCGTGCTGTACCTGTCCTGGGAGTGTTTGATGGGGACAGTGTAGAGGGAGCTTTACTCTGTATCTATCCCTGTGCTGTACCTGTCCTGGGGGTGTTTGATTGGGACAGTGTAGAGAGAGCTTTCCTCTGTATCTAACCCCGTGCTGTACCTGTCCTGGGAGTGTTTGATGGGGACAGTGTCGAGGGAGCTTTACTCTGTATCTAACCCCGTGCTGTACCTGTCCTGGGAGTGTTTGATGGGGACAGTGTAGAGGGAGCTTTACTCTGTATCTCACCCCATGCTGTACCTGTCCTGGGAGTGTTTGATGGGGACAGTGTCGAGGGAGCTTTACTCTGTATCTAACCCCGTGCTGTACCTGTCCTGGGAGTGTTTGATGGGGACAGTGTAGAGGGAGCTTTACTCTGTATCTAACCCCGTGCTGTACCTGTCCTGGGAGTGTTTGATGGGGACAGTGCAGAGGGAGCTTTACTCTGTATCTAACCCCGTGCTGTACCTGTCCTGGGAGTGTTTGATGGGGACAGTGTAGAGGGAGCTTTACTCTGTATCTAACCCCGTGCTGTACCTGTCCTGGGAGTGTTTGATGGGGACAGTGTCGAGGGAGCTTTACTCTGTATCTAACCCCGTGCTGTACCTGTCCTGGGAGTGTTTGATGGGGACAGTGTAGAGGGAGCTTTACTCTGTATCTAACCCCGTGCTGTACCTGTCCTGGGAGTGTTTGATGGGGACAGTGTAAAGGGAGCTTTACTCTGTATCTAACCCCGTGCTGTACCTGTCCTGGGAGTGTTTGATGGGGACAGTGTAGAGGGAGCTTTACTCTGTATCTAACCCCGTGCTGTACCTGTCCTGGGAGTGTTTGATGGGGACAGTGTAGAGGGAGCTTTACTCTGTATCTAACCCCGTGCTGTACCTGTCCTGCGAGTGTTTGATGGGGACAGTGTAGAGGGAGCTTTACTCTGTATCTAACCCCGTGCTGTACCTGTCCTGGGAGTGTTTGATGGGGACAGTGTAGAGGGAGCTTTACTCTGTATCTAACCCCGTGCTGTACCTGTCCTGCGAGTGTTTGATGGGGACAGTGTAGAGGGAGCTTTACTCTGTATCTAACCCCGTGCTGTACCTGTCCTGGGAGTGTTTGATGGGGACAGTGTAGAGGGAGCTTTACTCTGTATCTAACCCCGTGCTGTACCTGTCCTGGGAGTGTTTGATGGGGACAGTGTCGAGGGAGCTTTACTCTGTATCTAACCCCGTGCTGTACCTGTCCTGGGAGTGTTTGATGGGGACAGTGTCGAGGGAGCTTTACACTGTATCTAACCCCGTGCTGTACCTGTCCTGGGAGTGTTTGATGGGGACAGTGTAGAGGGAGCTTTACTCTGTATCTAACCCCGTGCTGTACCTGTCCCGGGAGTGTTTGATGGGGACAGTGTAGAGGGAGCTTTACTCTGTATCAAACTCCAAGCTGTTCCTGTCCTGGGAGTGATTGATGGGGACAGTGTAGAGGGAGCTTTCCTCTGTATCTAACCCCGTGCTGTACCTGTCCTGGGAGTGTTTGATGGGGACAGTGTCGAGGGAGCTTTACACTGTATCTAACCCCGTGCTGTACCTGTCCTGGGAGTGTTTGATGGGGACAGTGTAGAGGGAGCTTTCCTCTGTATCTAACCCCGTGCTGTACCTGTCCTGGGAGTGTTTGATGGGGACAGTGTAGAGGGAGCTTTACTCTGTATCTAAGCCCGTGCTGTACCTGTCCTGGGAGTGTTTGATGGGGACAGTGTAGAGGGAGCTTTCCTCTGTATCTAACCCCGTGCTGTACCTGTCCTGGGAGTGTTTGATTGGGACAGTGTCGAGGGAGCTTTACACTGTATCTAACCCCGTGCTGTACCTGTCCTGGGAGTGTTTGATGGGGACAGTGTAGAGGGAGCTTTCCTCTGTATCTAACCCCGTGCTGTACCTGTCCTGGGAGTGTTTGATGGGGACAGTGCAGAGGGAGCTTTACTCTGTATCTAAGCCCGTGCTGTACCTGTCCTGGGAGTGTTTGATGGGGACAGTGTAGAGGGAGCTTTTCTCTGTATCTAAGCCCGTGCTGTACCTGTCCTGGGAGTGTTTGATGGGGACAGTGTAGAGGGAGCTTTCCTCTGTATCTAAGCCCGTGCTGTACCTGTCCTGGGAGTGTTTGATGGGGACAGTGTCGAGGGAGCTTTACTCTGTATCTAACCCCGTGCTGTACCTGTGCTGGGAGTGTTTGATGGGGACAGTGTAGAGGGAGCTTTACTCTGTATCTAACCCCGTGCTGTACCTGTCCTGGGAGTGTTTGATGGGGACAGTGTAGAGGGAGCTTTACTCTGTATCTAACCCCGTGCTGCACCTGTCCTGGGAGTGTTTGATGGGGACAGTGTAGAGGGAGCTTTACTCTGTATCTAACCCCGTGCTGTACCTGTCCTGGGAGTGTTTGATGGGGACAGTGTAGAGGGAGCTTTACTCTGTATCTAACCCCGTGCTGTACCTGTCCTGGGAGTGTTTGATGGGGACAGTGTCGAGGGAGCTTTACTCTGTATCTATCCCCGTGCTGTACCTGTCCTGGGAGTGTTTGATGGGGACAGTGTAGAGGGAGCTTTACTCTGTATCTAACCCCGTGCTGTACCTGTCCTGGGAGTGTTTGATGGGGACAGTGTAGCGGGAGCTTTACTCTGTATCTAACCCCGTGCTGTACCTGTCCTGGGAGTGTTTGATGGGGACAGTGTAGAGGGAGCTTTACTCTGTATCTAACCCCGTGCTGTACCTGTCCTGGGAGTGTTTGATGGGGACAGTGTAGAGGGAGCTTTACTCTGTATCTAACCCCGTGCTGTACCTGTCCTCGGAGTGTTTGATGGGGACAGTGGAGAGGGAGCTTGACTCTGTATCTAACCCCGTGCTGTACCTGTCCTGGGAGTGTTTGATGGGGACAGTGTAGAGGGAGCTTTACTCTGTATCTAACCCCGTGCTGTACCTGTCCTGGGAGTGTTTGATGGGGACAGTGTAGAGGGAGCTTTACTCTGTATCTAACCCCGTGCTGTACCTGTCCTGGGAGTGTTTGATGGGGACAGTGTAGAGGGAGCTTTACTCTGTATCTAACCCCGCGCTGTCCCTGTCCTGGGAGTGTTTGATGGGGACAGTGTAGAGGGAGCTTTACTCTGTATCTAACCCAGTGCTGTACCTGTCCTGGGAGTGTTTGATGGGGACAGTGTAGAGGGAGCTTTACTCTGTATCTAACCCCGTGCTGTACCTGTCCTGGGAGTGTTTGATGGGGGACAGTGTAGAGGGAGCTTTACTCTGTATCTAACCACGTGCTGTACCTGTCCTGGGAGTGTTTGATGGGGACAGTGTCGTGGGAGCTTTACTCAGTATCTAACCCCGTGCTGTACCTGTCCTGGGAGTGTTTGATGGGGACAGTGTAGAGGGAGCTTTACTCTGTATCTATCCCTGTGCTGTACCTGTCCTGGGAGTGTTTGATTGGGACAGTGTAGAGAGAGCTTTCCTCTGTATCTAACCCCGTGCTGTACCTGTCCTGGGAGTGTTTGATGGGGACAGTGTAGAGGGAGCTTTACTCTGTATCTAACCCCGTGCTGTACCTGTCCTGGGAGTGTTTGACGGGGACAGTGTAGAGGGAGCTTTACTCTGTATCTAACCCCGTGCTGTACCTGTCCTGGGAGTGTTTGATGGGGACAGTGTCGAGGGAGCTTTACTCTGTATCTAACCCCGCGCTGTACCTGTCCTGGGAGTGTTTGATGGGGACAGTGTAGAGGGAGCTTTACTCTGTATCTAACCCCGTGCTGTACCTGTCCTGGGAGTGTTTGATGGGGACAGTGTAGAGGGAGCTTTACTCTGTATCTAACCCTGTGCTGTACCTGTCCTGGGAGTGTTTGATGGGGACAGTGTAGAGGGAGCTTTACTCTGTATCTAACCCCGTGCTGTACCTGTCCTGGGAGTGTTTGATGGGGACAGTGTAAATGGAGCTTTACTCTGTATCTAACCCCGTGCTGTACCTGTCCTGGGAGTGTTTGATGGGGACAGTGTAGAGGGAGCTTTACTCTGTATCTAACCCCGTGCTGTACCTGTCCTGGGAGTGTTTGACGGGGACAGTGTAGAGGGAGCTTTACTCTGTATCTAACCCCGTGCTGTACCTGTCCTGGGAGTGTCTGATGGGGACAGTGTAGAGGGAGCTTTACTCTGTATCTAACCCCGTGCTGTACCTGTCCTGGGAGTGTTTGATGGGGACAGAGTAGAGGGAGCTTTACTCTGTATCTCACCCCGTGCTGTACCTGTCCCGGGAGTGTTTGATGGGGACAGTGTCGAGGGAGCTTTACTCTGTATCTAACCCCGTGCTGTACCTGTCCTGGGAGTGTTTGATGCGGACAGTGCAGAGGGAGCTTTACTCTGTATCTCACCCCGTGCTGTACCTGTCCTGGGAGTGTTTGATGGGGACAGTGTCGAGGGAGCTTTACTCTGTATCTAACCCCGTGCTGTACCTGTCCTGGGAGTGTTTGATGGGGACAGTGTAGAGGGAGCTTTACTCTGTATCTCACCCCATGCTGTACCTGTCCTGGGAGTGTTTGATGGGGACAGTGTCGAGGGAGCTTTACTCTGTATCTAACCCCGTGCTGTACCTGTCCTGGGAGTGTTTGATGGGGACAGTGTAGAGGGAGCTTTACTCTGTATCTCACCCCATGCTGTACCTGTCCTGGGAGTGTTTGATGGGGACAGTGTCGAGGGAGCTTTACTCTGTATCTAACCCCGTGCTGTACCTGTCCTGGGAGTGTTTGATGGGGACAGTGTAGAGGGAGCTTTACTCTGTATCTAACCCCGTGCTGTACCTGTCCTGGGAGTGTTTGATGGGGACAGTGCAGAGGGAGCTTTACTCTGTATCTAACCCCGTGCTGTACCTGTCCTGGGAGTGTTTGATGGGGACAGTGTAGAGGGAGCTTTACTCTGTATCTAACCCCGTGCTGTACCTGTCCTGGGAGTGTTTGATGAGGACAGTGTCGAGGGAGCTTTACTCTGTATCTAACCCCGTGCTGTACCTGTCCTGGGAGTGTTTGATGGGGACAGTGTAGAGGGAGCTTTACTCTGTATCTAACCCCGTGCTGTACCTGTCCTGGGAGTGTTTGATGGGGACAGTGAAAAGGGAGCTTTACTCTGTATCTAACCCCGTGCTGTACCTGTCCTGGGAGTGTTTGATGGGGACAGTGTAGAGGGAGCTTTACTCTGTATCTAACCCCGTGCTGTACCTGTCCTGGGAGTGTTTGATGGGGACAGTGTAGAGGGAGCTTTACTCTGTATCTAACCCCGTGCTGTACCTGTCCTGCGAGTGTTTGATGGGGACAGTGTAGAGGGAGCTTTACTCTGTATCTAACCCCGTGCTGTACCTGTCCTGGGAGTGTTTGATGGGGACAGTGTAGAGGGAGCTTTACTCTGTATCTAACCCCGTGCTGTACCTGTCCTGCGAGTGTTTGATGGGGACAGTGTAGAGGGAGCTTTACTCTGTATCTAACCCCGTGCTGTACCTGTCCTGGGAGTGTTTGATGGGGACAGTGTAGAGGGAGCTTTACTCTGTATCTAACCCCGTGCTGTACCTGTCCTGGGAGTGTTTGATGGGGACAGTGTCGAGGGAGCTTTACTCTGTATCTAACCCCGTGCTGTACCTGTCCTGGGAGTGTTTGATGGGGACAGTGTCGAGGGAGCTTTACACTGTATCTAACCCCGTGCTGTACCTGTCCTGGGAGTGTTTGATGGGGACAGTGTAGAGGGAGCTTTACTCTGTATCTAACCCCGTGCTGTACCTGTCCCGGGAGTGTTTGATGGGGACAGTGTAGAGGGAGCTTTACTCTGTATCAAACTCCAAGCTGTTCCTGTCCTGGGAGTGATTGATGGGGACAGTGTAGAGGGAGCTTTCCTCTGTATCTAACCCCGTGCTGTACCTGTCCTGGGAGTGTTTGATGGGGACAGTGTCGAGGGAGCTTTACACTGTATCTAACCCCGTGCTGTACCTGTCCTGGGAGTGTTTGATGGGGACAGTGTAGAGGGAGCTTTCCTCTGTATCTAACCCCGTGCTGTACCTGTCCTGGGAGTGTTTGATGGGGACAGTGTAGAGGGAGCTTTACTCTGTATCTAAGCCCGTGCTGTACCTGTCCTGGGAGTGTTTGATGGGGACAGTGTAGAGGGAGCTTTCCTCTGTATCTAAGCCCGTGCTGTACCTGTCCTGGGAGTGTTTGATGGGGACAGTGTCGAGGGAGCTTTACTCTGTATCTAACCCCGTGCTGTACCTGTGCTGGGAGTGTTTGATGGGGACAGTGTAGAGGGAGCTTTACTCTGTATCTAACCCCGTGCTGTACCTGTCCTGGGAGTGTTTGATGCGGACAGTGTAGAGGGAGCTTTACTCTGTATCTAACCCCGTGCTGCACCTGTCCTGGGAGTGTTTGATGGGGACAGTGTAGAGGGAGCTTTACTCTGTATCTAACCCCGTGCTGTACCTGTCCTGGGAGTGTTTGATGGGGACAGTGTAGAGGGAGCTTTACTCTGTATCTAACCCCGTGCTGTACCTGTCCTGGGAGTGTTTGATGGGGACAGTGTCGAGGGAGCTTTACTCTGTATCTATCCCCGTGCTGTACCTGTCCTGGGAGTGTTTGATGGGGACAGTGTAGAGGGAGCTTTACTCTGTATCTAACCCCGTGCTGTACCTGTCCTGGGAGTGTTTGATGGGGACAGTGTAGCGGGAGCTTTACTCTGTATCTAACCCCGTGCTGTACCTGTCCTGGGAGTGTTTGATGGGGACAGTGTAGAGGGAGCTTTACTCTGTATCTAACCCCGTGCTGTACCTGTCCTGGGAGTGTTTGATGGGGACAGTGTAGAGGGAGCTTTACTCTGTATCTAACCCCGTGCTGTACCTGTCCTCGGAGTGTTTGATGGGGACAGTGTAGAGGGAGCTTGACTCTGTATCTAACCCCGTGCTGTACCTGTCCTGGGAGTGTTTGATGGGGACAGTGTAGAGGGAGCTTTACTCTGTATCTAACCCCGTGCTGTACCTGTCCTGGGAGTGTTTGATGGGGACAGTGTAGAGGGAGCTTTACTCTGTATCTAACCCCGTGCTGTACCTGTCCTGGGAGTGTTTGATGGGGACAGTGTAGAGGGAGCTTTACTCTGTATCTCACCCCGCGCTGTCCCTGTCCTGGGAGTGTTTGATGGGGACAGTGTAGAGGGAGCTTTACTCTGTATCTAACCCAGTGCTGTACCTGTCCTGGGAGTGTTTGATGGGGACAGTGTAGAGGGAGCTTTACTCTGTATCTAACCCAGTGCTGTACCTGTCCTGGGAGTGTTTGATGGGGGACAGTGTAGAGGGAGCTTTACTCTGTATCTAACCCCGTGCTGTCCCTGTCCTGGGAGTGTTTGATGGGGACAGTGTCGAGGGAGCTTTACTCAGTATCTAACCCCGTGCTGTACCTGTCCTGGGAGTGTTTGATGGGGACAGTGTAGAGGGAGCTTTACTCTGTATCTAACCCCGTGCTGTACCTGTCCTGGGAGTGTTTGATGGGGACAGTGTAGAGGGAGCTTTATTCTGTATCTAACCCCGTGCTGTACCTGTCCTGGGAGTGTTTGATGGGGACAGTGTCGAGGGAGCTTTACTCAGTATCTAACCCCGTGCTGTACCTGTCCTGGGAGTGTTTGATGGGGACAGTGTAGAGGGAGCTTTACTCTGTATCTATCCCTGTGCTGTACCTGTCCTGGGAGTGTTTGATTGGGACAGTGTAGAGAGAGCTTTCCTCTGTATCTAACCCCGTGCTGTACCTGTCCTGGGAGTGTTTGATGGGGACAGTGTAGAGGGAGCTTTACTCTGTATCTAACCCCGTGCTGTACCTGTCCTGGGAGTGTTTGACGGGGACAGTGTAGAGGGAGCTTTACTCTGTATCTAACCCCGTGCTGTACCTGTCCTGGGAGTGTTTGATGGGGACAGTGTCGAGGGAGCTTTACTCTGTATCTAACCCCGCGCTGTACCTGTCCTGGGAGTGTTTGATGGGGACAGTGTAGAGGGAGCTTTACTCTGTATCTAACCCCGTGCTGTACCTGTCCTGGGAGTGTTTGATGGGGACAGTGTAGAGGGAGCTTTACTCTGTATCTAACCCTGTGCTGTACCTGTCCTGGGAGTGTTTGATGGGGACAGTGTAGAGGGAGCTTTACTCTGTATCTAACCCCGTGCTGTACCTGTCCTGGGAGTGTTTGATGGGGACAGTGTAAAGGGAGCTTTACTCTGTATCTAACCCCGTGCTGTACCTGTCCTGGGAGTGTTTGATGGGGACAGTGTAGAGGGAGCTTTACTCTGTATCTAACCCCGTGCTGTACCTGTCCTGGGAGTGTTTGACGGGGACAGTGTAGAGGGAGCTTTACTCTGTATCTAACCCCGTGCTGTACCTGTCCTGGGAGTGTTTGATGGGGACAGTGTAGAGGGAGCTTTACTCTGTATCTAACCCCGTGCTGTACCTGTCCTGGGAGTGTTTGATGGGGACAGTGTAGAGGGAGCTTTATTCTGTATCTAACCCCGTGCTGTACCTGTCCTGGGAGTGTTTGATGGGGACAGTGTCGAGGGAGCTTTACTCAGTATCTAACCCCGTGCTGTACCTGTCCTGGGAGTGTTTGATGGGGACAGTGTAGAGGGAGCTTTACTCTGTATCTATCCCTGTGCTGTACCTGTCCTGGGAGTGTTTGATTGGGACAGTGTAGAGAGAGCTTTCCTCTGTATCTAACCCCGTGCTGTACCTGTCCTGGGAGTGTTTGATGGGGACAGTGTAGAGGGAGCTTTACTCTGTATCTAACCCCGTGCTGTACCTGTCCTGGGAGTGTTTGACGGGGACAGTGTAGAGGGAGCTTTACTCTGTATCTAACCCCGTGCTGTACCTGTCCTGGGAGTGTTTGATGGGGACAGTGTCGAGGGAGCTTTACTCTGTATCTAACCCCGCGCTGTACCTGTCCTGGGAGTGTTTGATGGGGACAGTGTAGAGGGAGCTTTACTCTGTATCTAACCCCGTGCTGTACCTGTCCTGGGAGTGTTTGATGGGGACAGTGTAGAGGGAGCTTTACTCTGTATCTAACCCTGTGCTGTACCTGTCCTGGGAGTGTTTGATGGGGACAGTGTAGAGGGAGCTTTACTCTGTATCTAACCCCGTGCTGTACCTGTCCTGGGAGTGTTTGATGGGGACAGTGTAAAGGGAGCTTTACTCTGTATCTAACCCCGTGCTGTACCTGTCCTGGGAGTGTTTGATGGGGACAGTGTAGAGGGAGCTTTACTCTGTATCTAACCCCGTGCTGTACCTGTCCTGGGAGTGTTTGACGGGGACAGTGTAGAGGGAGCTTTACTCTGTATCTAACCCCGTGCTGTACCTGTCCTGGGAGTGTTTGATGGGGACAGTGTAGAGGGAGCTTTACTCTGTATCTAACCCCGTGCTGTACCTGTCCTGGGAGTGTTTGATGGGGACAGTGTAGAGGGAGCTTTACTCTGTATCTAACCCCGTGCTGTACCTGTCCTGGGAGTGTTTGATGGGGACAGTGTAGAGGGAGCTTTACTCTGTATCTAACCCCGTGCTGTACCTGTCCTGGGAGTGTTTGATGGGGGACAGTGCAGAGGGAGCTTTACTCTGTATCTGACCCCGTGCTGTACCTGTCCTGGGAGTGTTTGACGGGGACAGTGTAGAGGGAGCTTTACTCTGTATCTAACCCCGTGCTGTACCTGTCCTGGGAGTGTTTGATGGGGACAGTGTATAGGGAGCTTTACCCTGTATCTAACCCCGTGCTTTACTTGTCCTGGGAGTGTTTGATGGGGACAGTGTAGAGGGAGCTTTACTCTGTATCTAACCCCGTGCTGTACCTGTCCTGGGAGTGTTGATGGGGACAGTGTAGAGGGAGCTTTACTCTGTATCTGACCCCGTGCTGTACCTGTCCTGGGAGTGTTTGATGGGGACAGTGTAGAGGGAGCTTTACTCTGTATCTAACCCCGTGCTGTACCTGTCCTGGGAGTGTTTGATGGGGACAGTGTCGAGGGAGCTTTACTCTGTCTCTAACCCCGTGCTGTACCTGTCCTGGGAGTGTTTGATGGGGACAGTGTCGAGGGAGCTTTACTCTGTATCTAACCCCGTGCTGTACCTGTCCTGGGAGTGTTTGTTGGGGACAGTGTAGAGGGAGCTTTACTCTGTATCTGACCCCGTGCTGTACCTGTCCTGGGAGTGTTTGATGGGGACAGTGTAGAGGGAGCTTTACTCTGTATCTAACCCCGTGCTGTACCTGTCCTGGGAGTGTTTGATGGGGACAGTGTCGAGGGAGCTTTACTCTGTCTCTAACCCCGTGCTGTACCTGTCCTGGGAGTGTTTGATGGGGCAGTGTCGAGGGAGCTTTACTCTGTATCTAACCCCGTGCTGTACCTGTCCTGGGAGTGTTTGATGGGGCAGTGTCGAGGGAGCTTTACTCTGTATCTAACCCCGTGCTGTACCTGTCCTGGGAGTGTTTGATGGGGACAGTGTCGAGGGAGCTTTACTCTGTATCTAACCCCGTGCTGTACCTGTCCTGGGAGTGTTTGATGGGGACAGTGTAGAGGGAGCTTTACTCTGTATCTAACCCCGTGCTGTAACTGTCCTGGGAGTGTTTGATGGGGACAGTGTCGAGGGAGCTTTCCACTGTATCTAACCCCGTGCTGTACCTGTCCTGGGAGAGTTTGATGGGGACAGTGTAGAGGGAGCTTTACTCTGTATCTAACCCCGTGCTGTACCTGTCCTGGGAGTGTTTGATGGGGACAGTGTCGAGGGAGCTTTCCACTGTATCTAACCCTGGGAACATCACCGACAGGGGGCCTGAAGTTAGTATTTCTCTCCCGACAGCTGGGTGAGGGGTCGGGCTGGATGGCTCTCTCCTGTTTCATTCACTCGTGTTTCCTCTCTCTCTCTCTCTCTCACTCCGCAGGCGCGAGAACTCCAAACTCTTCACAACCTACGGAAACTTTTTGTTCAAGACCTCACGGCACGGGTCAGAAATGTGAGTGGGGATGCGAGCTGCGCAAGTCCCGCCTTCCCGATCCGCGAGCGCGGCGCCCCGCGGTCGGTATTCGCCGCCCCTGCCGAACACCCGTGCCACGCACGCGGCGCGCACAAGGACGTGAGAACTGCGCCATTCAGTGAGATTAGGGCTGATCTTTTGTGGGCTCTGTCCTGTTGTGACTGAGCATAAGCTGCTTCCTTGATGTACACTCTGACAAAGGAAGGTTCAGACTTGGAGACAGCTTCAACACGTTTATTAAACTATTAGCGATTCTCCCACTAGGATTCGACGCTCCTGTTAATCCTGCTATAGCTACTCAGACTGACGAACCAGTCTGCTACAATCCACGTGGTGGGTGTGATGTTCAATCAGCCCTGTGTCTGTACTCACTGAGAGACTCCGCTGGAAAGAGGCTGAGCACCTGCGTAGTGTCCTTTACATATCATAGAATTTACAGTGCAGAAGGAGGCCGTTCGGCCCATCGAGTCTGCACCGGCTCTTGGAAAGAGCACCCTACCCAAGGTCAACACCTCCACCCGATCCCCATAACCCAGTAACCCCACTCAACACCAAGGGCAATTTGGGACACTAAGGGCAATTTAGCACGGCCAATCCACCTAACCTGCACATCTTTGGACACTAAGGGCAATTTAGCACGGCCAATCCACCTAACCTGCGCACCTTTGGACACTAAGGGACAATTTAACACGGCCAATCCACCTAACCTGCACATCTTTGGACACTAAGGGGCAATTTAGCACGGCCAATCCACCTAACCTGCACATCTTTGGACACTAAGGGGCAATTTAGCACGGCCAATCCACCTAACCTGCACATCTTTGGACACTAAGGGCAATTTAGCACGGCCAATCCACCTAACCTGCACATCTTTGGACACTAAGGGGCAATTTAGCACGGCCAATCCACCTAACCTGCACATCTTTGGACACTAAGGGCAATTTAGCACGGCCAATCCACCTAACCTGCACATCTTTGGACACTAAGGG
The DNA here is from genome assembly GCF_047496885.1 of Scyliorhinus torazame. Lineage (NCBI taxonomy): Eukaryota > Metazoa > Chordata > Chondrichthyes > Carcharhiniformes > Scyliorhinidae > Scyliorhinus > Scyliorhinus torazame. The sequence continues at coordinate 3,376,390 of NC_092738.1, forward strand.
CAATTTAGCACGGCCAATCCACCTAACCTGCACATCTTTGGACACTAAGGGGCAATTTAGCACGGCCAATCCACCTAACCTGCACATCTTTGGACACTAAGGGCAATTTAGCACGGCCAATCCACCTAACCTGCACATCTTTGGACACTAAGGGGCAATTTAGCACGGCCAATCCACCTAACCTGCACATCTTTGGACACTAAGGGCAATTTAGCACGGCCAATCCACCTAACCTGCACATCTTTGGACACTAAGGGCAATTTAGCACGGCCAATCCACCTAACCTGCACATCTTTGGACACTAAGGGGCAATTTAGCACGGCCAATCCACCTAACCTGCACATCTTTGGACACTAAGGGGCAATTTAGCACGGCCAATCCACCTAACCTGCACATCTTTGGACACTAAGGGCAATTTAGCACGGCCAATCCACCTAACCTGCACATCTTTGGACACTAAGGGGCAATTTAGCACGGCCAATCCACCTAACCTGCACATCTTTGGACACTAAGGGCAATTTAGCACGGCCAATCCACCTAACCTGCACATCTTTGGACACTAAGGGCAATTTAGCACGGCCAATCCACCTAACCTGCACATCTTTGGACACTAAGGGGCAATTTAGCACGGCCAATCCACCTAACCTGCACATCTTTGGACACTAAGGGCAATTTAGCACGGCCAATCCACCTAACCTGCACATCTTTGGACACTAAGGGGCAATTTAGCACGGCCAATCCACCTAACCTGCACATCTTTGGACACTAAGGGACAATTTAACACGGCCAATCCACCTAACCTGCACATCTTTGGACACTAAGGGGCAATTTAGCACGGCCAATCCACCTAACCTGCACATCTTTGGACACTAGGGGGCAATTTAGCACGGCCAATCCACCTAACCTGTACATCTTTGGACACTAAGGGACAATTTAACATGGCCAATCCACCTAACCTACACATCTTTGGACACTAAGGGACAATTTAACACGGCCAATCCACCTAACCTACACATCTTTGGACACTAAGGGACAATTTAACACGGCCAATCCACCTAACCTGCACATCTTTGGACACTAAGGGACAATTTAGCATGGCCAATCCACCTAACCTGCACATCTTTGGACACTAAGGGACAATTTAGCACGGCCAATCCACCTAACCTGCACATCTTTGGACTGTGGGAGGAAACCGGAGCACCCGGAGGAAACACACGCACACACGGGGAGGACGTGCAGACTCCGCACAGACCGTGACCCCAAGCCGGGAATCGAACCTGGGACCCTGGAGCTGTGAAGCAATTGTGCTAACCACTGTGCTACCGTGCTGCCTTTTATATGGGTTGGTGTAATGCCCCCCTGTGGTAGTGTCACCTCTGTATATCGTGAATGTCCATTGGTCGTGTCCTATCTAACTGTTCTGTTGGTTGACTGTGTTCCCTCTAGTTTGGTGTAGTGTGTGTACATTAGCCCGTTGTGTACTTACAGTGATGTATATCACCGCAGATCCACATTCCCGCCCGCTCACCACAACCCTTAACCCCTTTATTCTTCAATAAACCATCTACCTTTGCCTTAGGAACATTTAATTTTATGAAGCTTCATAAAACTCTAGTTGGACCACACTTGGAATGTCGTGCCCAGTTCTGGCCGCCGCATTGTAGGAAGGATGTGGAGGCTTTGGAGAGGGTGCGGAGGAGATTTACCAGGATGCCGCCCGGACTGGGGGGCACGTCTTACGAAGAAAGGTTGAGGGGGAGCGAGGCCTTTTCTCACTGGAGCGAAGAAGGCAGAGAGGTGACTTGATACAAGGTGATGAGAGGCCTGGATAGAGTGGACGGCCAGAGACCTTTCCCCAGGGTGGAAATGGCTGTCACGAGGGGGGACATAATTTGAAGGCGATTGGAGGAAGGTATAGGGGAGATGTCGGAGGTTCTTTACACAGAGATGGGTGGGTGTGTGGAACGCTCGGCCAGCAGAGGTGGGGGAGTCCGAGTCATTCGGGACATTTAAGCGACTCTTAGACAGGCGCATGGACAGCAGTGAATTGAAGGGGTGGAGGTTAGATTGATCTTAGGTTAGGATAAGTGGTTGACACAACATCGAGGGCCGAAGGGCCTGTACTGTGCTGTCCCGTTCGATGTTATGTGTTCAATGAGGTAGCCTCAACTGATTCATAGATTCACAACCCTTTGGGTGAAGAAGTTCCTCCTAAACTCAGTCCTAAATCTACTTCCCCTTATTTTGAGGCTATGCCCCCTAGTTCTGCTTTCACCCGCCAGTGGAAACAACCTGCCCGCATCTATCCTATCTATTCCCTTCATAATCTTATATGTTTCAATAAGATCCCCCCCCCGCATCCTTCTAAATTCCAACGAGTACAGTCCCAGTCTACTCAACCTCTCAACAAAGAACAAAGAACAAAGAAATGTACAGCACAGGAACAGGCCCTTCGGCCCTCCAAGCCCGTGCCGACCATACTGCCCGACTAAACTACAATCTTCTACACTTCCTGGGTCCGTATCCCTCTATTCCCATCCTATTCATATATTTGTCAAGGTGCCCCTTAAATGTCCCTATCGTCCCTGCTTCCACCACCTCCTCCGGTAGCGAGTTCCAGGCACCCACTACCCTCTGCGTAAAAAACTTGCCTCGTACATCTCCTCTAAACCTTGCCCCTCGCACCTTAAACCTATGCCCCCGAGTAATTGACCCCTCTACCCCGGGGAAAAGCCTCTGACTATCCACTCTGTCTATGCCCCTCATAATTTTGTATACCTCTATCAGGTCTCCCCTCAACCTTCGTCGTTCCAGTGAGAACAAACCGAGTTTATTCAACCGCTCTTCATAGCTAATGCCCTCCATACCAGGCAACATTCTGGTAAATCTCTTCTGCACCCTCTCTAAAGCCTCCACATCCTTCTGGTAGTGTGGCAACCAGAATTGAACACTATACTCCAAGTGTGGCCTAACTAAGGTTCTATACAGCTGCAACATGACTTGCCAATTCTTATACTCAATGCCCCGGCCAATGAAGGCAAGCATGCCGTATGCCTTCTTGACTACCTTCTCCACCTGTGTTGCCCCTTTCAATGACCTGTGGACCTGTACTCCTAGATCTCTTCGACTTTCAATACTCTTGATGATTCTACCATTCACTGTACATTCCCTACCTGCATTAGACCTTCCAAAATGCATTACCTCACATTTGTCCGGATTAAACTCCATCTGCCATCTCTCTGCCCAAGTCTCCACACGATCTAAATCCTGCTGTATCCTCAGACAGTCCTCATCGCTATCCGCAATTCCACCAACCTTTGTGTCGTCTGCAAACTTACTAATCAGACCAGTTACATTTTCCTCCAAATCATTTATATATACTACAAAGAGCAAAGGTCCCAGCACTGATCCCTGTGGAACACCACTGGTCACAGCCCTCCAATTAGAAAAGCATCCTTCCATTGCTACCCTCTGCCTTCTATGGCCTAGCCAGTTCTGTATCCACCTTGCCAGCTCTCCTCGTAATCCAACCCCTTCAGCTCTGGGATTAACCGAGTGAATCTCCTCTGCACACCGTCCAGTGCCAGTATGTCCTTTCTCAGGTAAGGAGACCAAAACTGAACACAATACTCCAGGTGTGGCCTCACTAACACCTTATACAATTGCAGCATAACCTCCCTCGTCTTAAACTCCATCCCTCCAGCAATGAAGGACAAAATTCCATTTGCCGCCTTAACGACCTGCTGCACCTGCAAACCAACTTTTTGCGACTCATGCACAAGGACACCCAGCTCTGCACAGCAGCATGTCGCAATTATTTACCTCCCTATCTCTGTACCTCCCTTCAGCCCTTCAACCCTTCCTATCACTGTAACCTCCTCCAGCCCCCTGCACCCCTCCCTATCCCTGTGACCTCCTCCAGCCCCCTACACCCTTCCCTATCTCTGTAACCTCCTCCAGCCCCCTACGTCCCTCCCTATCTCTGTAACCTCCTCCAGCCCCCCTACACCCCTCCCTATCTCTGTAACCTCCTCCAGCCCCCTACACCCTTCCCTATCTCTGTAACCTCCTCGAGCCCCCTACACCCCTCCCTATCTCTGTAACCTCCTCCAGCCCCCTACACCCCTCCCTATCTCTGTAACCTCCTCCAGTACCCTACACTCCTCCCTATCTCTGTAACCTCCTCCAGCCCCCTACAACCCTCCCTATCTCTGTAACCTCCTCCAGCCCCCTACACTCCTCCCTATCTCTGTAACCTCCTCCAGTCCCGACAACCCTCCCTATCTCTGTAACCTCCTTCAGCCCCCCCTACACCCCTCCCTATCTCTGTAACCTCCTCCACCCCCCTCCACCCCTCCCTATCTCTGTAACCTCCTGCAGCCCCCTACACCCCTCCCTATCTCTGTAACCTCCTCCAGCCCCCTACACCCCTCCCTATCTCTGTAACCTCCTCCAGCCCCCGAAACCCCTCCCTATGTCTGTAACCTCCTCCAACCTCTACACCCTCCCTATCTCTGTAATCTCCTCCAGTCCCCTACAACCCTCCCTATCTCTGTAACCTCCTCCAGCCCCCTACACTCCTCCCTATCTCTGTAACCTCCTCCAGCCCCCCTATCTCTGTAACCTCCTCCAGTCCCCCTACACCCCTCCCTATCTCTGTAACCTCCTCCAGCCCCCTACACGCCTCCCTATCTCTGTAACCTCCTCCAGTCCCCTACAACCCTCCCTGTCTCTGTAACCTCCTCCAGCCCCCCCTACACCCCTCCCTATCTCTGTAACCTCCTCCACCCCCCTACACCCCTCCCTATCTCTGTAACCTCCTGCAGCCCCCTACACCCCTCCCTATCTCTGTAACCTCCTCCAGCCCCCTACACCCCTCCCTATCTCTGTAACCTCCTCCAGCCCCCGACACCCCTCCCTATCTCAGTAACCTCCTCCAGCCCCCTACACCCCTCCCTATCTCTGTAACCTCCTCCAGCCCCCTACACCCCTCCCTATCTCTGTAACCTCCTCCAGCTCCCCTACACCCCTCCCTATCTCTGTAACCTCCTCCAGCCCCCTACACCCCTCCCTATCTCTGTAACCTCCTCCAGCCCCCCTACACCCCTCCCTATCTCTGTAACCTCCTCCAGTCCCCCTAAACCCCTCCCTATCTCTGTAACCTCCTCCAGTCCCCTACAACCCTCCCTCTCTCTGTAACCTCCTCCAGCTCCTACACCCCTCCCTATCTCTGTAACCTCCTCCAGCCCCCGAAAACCCTCCCTATCTCTGTAACCTCCTCCAGCCCCCTACACCCCTCCCTATCTCTGTAACCTCCTCCAGCCCCCGAAAACCCTCCCAATCTATGTAACCTGCTCCAGCCCCCCTACAACCCTCCCTATCTCTGTAACCTCCTCCAGTCCCCCTACACCCCTCCCTATCTCTGTAACCTCCTCCAGCCCCCTACACGCCTCCCTATCTCTGTAACCTCCTCCAGTCCCCTACAACCCTCCCTGTCTCTGTAACCTCCTCCAGCCCACCCTACACCCCTCCCTATCTCTGTAACCTCCTCCACCCCACTACACCCCTCCCTATCTCTGTAACCTCCTGCAGCCCCCTACACCCCTCCCTATCTCTGTAACCTCCTCCAGCCCCCTACACCCCTCCCTATCTCTGTAACCTCCTCCAGCCCCCGACACCCCTCCCTATCTCAGTAACCTCCTCCAGCCCCCTACACCCCTCCCTATCTCTGTAACCTCCTCCAGCCCCCTACACCCCTCCCTATCTCTGTAACCTCCTCCAGCTCCCCTACACCCCTCCCTATCTCTGTAACCTCCTCCAGCCCCCTACACCCCTCCCTATCTCTGTAACCTCCTCCAGCCCCCCTACACCCCTCCCTATCTCTGTAACCTCCTCCAGTCCCCCTAAACCCCTCCCTATCTCTGTAACCTCCTCCAGCCCCCTACAACCCTCCCTCTCTCTGTAACCTCCTCCAGCTCCTACACCCCTCCCTATCTCTGTAACCTCCTCCAGCCCCCGAAAACCCTCCCTATCTCTGTAACCTCCTCCAGCCCCCTACACCCCTCCCTATCTCTGTAACCTCCTCCAGCCCCCGAAAACCCTCCCAATCTATGTAACCTGCTCCAGCCCCCCTACAACCCTCCCTATCTCTGTAACCTCCTCCAGCCCCCTACACCCCTCCCTATCTCTGTAACCTCCTCCAGCCCCCGAAAACCCTCCCAATCTATGTAACCTGCTCCAGCCCCCCTACACCCCTCCCTATCTCTGTAACCTCCTCCAGCCCCCTACACTCCTCCCTATCTCTGTAACCTCCTCCAGCTCCCCTACACCCCTCCCTATCTCTGTAACCTCCTCCAGCCCCCTACACCCCTCCCTATCTCTGTAACCTCCTCCAGCCCCCCTACACCCCTCCCTATCTCTGTAACCTCCTCCAGTCCCCCTAAACCCCTCCCTATCTCTGTAACCTCCTCCAGTCCCCTACAACCCTCCCTCTCTCTGTAACCTCCTCCAGCTCCTACACCCCTCCCTATCTCTGTAACCTCCTCCAGCCCCCGAAAACCCTCCCTATCTCTGTAACCTCCTCCAGCCCCCTACACCCCTCCCTATCTCTGTAACCTCCTCCAGCCCCCGAAAACCCTCCCAATCTATGTAACCTGCTCCAGCCCCCCTACAACCCTCCCTATCTCTGTAACCTCCTCCAGTCCCCCTACACCCCTCCCTATCTCTGTAACCTCCTCCAGCCCCCTACACGCCTCCCTATCTCTGTAACCTCCTCCAGTCCCCTACAACCCTCCCTGTCTCTGTAACCTCCTCCAGCCCCCCCTACACCCCTCCCTATCTCTGTAACCTCCTCCACCCCCCTACACCCCTCCCTATCTCTGTAACCTCCTGCAGCCCCCTACACCCCTCCCTATCTCTGTAACCTCCTCCAGCCCCCTACACCCCTCCCTATCTCTGTAACCTCCTCCAGCCCCCGACACCCCTCCCTATCTCAGTAACCTCCTCCAGCCCCCTACACCCCTCCCTATCTCTGTAACCTCCTCCAGCCCCCTACACCCCTCCCTATCTCTGTAACCTCCTCCAGCTCCCCTACACCCCTCCCTATCTCTGTAACCTCCTCCAGCCCCCTACACCCCTCCCTATCTCTGTAACCTCCTCCAGCCCCCCTACACCCCTCCCTATCTCTGTAACCTCCTCCAGTCCCCCTAAACCCCTCCCTATCTCTGTAACCTCCTCCAGCCCCCTACAACCCTCCCTCTCTCTGTAACCTCCTCCAGCTCCTACACCCCTCCCTATCTCTGTAACCTCCTCCAGTCCCGTACACCCTCCCTATCTCTGTAACCTCCTCCAGCCCCCCGACACCCCTCCCTATCTCTGTAACCTCCTCCAGCCCCCGAAAACCCTCCCTATCTCTGTAACCTCCTCCAGCCCCCTACACCCCTCCCTATCTCTGTAACCTCCTCCAGCCCCCGAAAACCCTCCCTATCTCTGTAACCTCCTCCAGCCCCCTACACCCCTCCCTATCTCTGTAACCTCCTCCAGTCCCCTACACCCACCCTATCTCTGTAACCTCCTCCAGCCCCCGAAAACCCTCCCAATCTATGTAACCTGCTCCAGCCCCCCTACAACCCTCCCTATCTCTGTAACCTCCTCCAGCCCCCTACACCCCTCCCTATCTCTGTAACCTCCTCCAGCCCCCCTACAACCCTCCCTATCTCTGTCACCTTTCACTGTCAGCTTTCTGGAAATCTAAATAGATCACGTCCACTGTTTCTCCTTGATCTACCTTCCTCGTGACCTCTGTAAGTGCAGTGCGCTAGTGCATCCTTTGCAAAGCCCTATTGTTCCTTCCGACCCCCCTCATCAACGTGCGGCGCACCCTGCGTTTCGGATCCGAGCGTTGGGGGCTGTTCTGCTCCCGCCCTCGCCGAGGCCGGACTGAGCTGTCACGAGGGGCCCGACCTCAGCGTCTGTCTGTCTGTCCGCAGAGCGCAGACCAGGAGCCGGATGACAGCGGAGGGACTGTCTCGCAGAAGCAGAAGATCTCCTTTCTGGAAAACAACCTGGACCAGCTTACAAAAGTTCACAAACAGGTAAGGGTCGGGCGAGCGGGGGTGGCGGGGGCAGGGGACGGGGGAACGAGGGGGCTGAATGGGATCCTCCTGTTCCTGTGTAACAGGCTCGAGGAGGGGGTTGAATGGGATCCTCCTGTTCCTGAGTAACAGGCTCGAGGAGGGGGCTGAATGGGATCCTCCTGTTCCTGTGTAACAGGCTCGAGGAGGAGGAGGAGGCTGAATGGGATCCTCCTGTTCCTGTGTAACAGGCTCGAGGAGGAGGAGGGGGCTGAATGGGATCCTCCTGTTCCTGTGTAACAGGCTCGAGGAGGAGGAGGGGGCTGAATGGGATCCTCCTGTTCCTGAGTAACAGGCTCGAGGAGGAGGAGGGGGCTGAATGGGATCCTCCTGTTCCTGTGTAACAGGCTCAAGGAGGAGGCTGAATGGGATCCTCCTGTTCCTGTGTAACAGGCTCGAGGAGGGGGCTGAATGGGATCCTCCTGTTCCTGTATAACAGGCTCGAGGAGGAGGAGGGGGCTGAATGGGATCCTCCTGTTCCTGTGTAACAGGCTCGAGGAGGAGGAGGAGGCTGAATGGGATCCTCCTGTTCCTGTGTAACAGGCTCGAGGAGGGGGCTGAATGGGATCCTCCTGTTCCTGTGTAACAGGCTCGAGGAGGAGGCTGAATGGGATCCTCCTGTTCCTGTGTAACAGGCTCGAGGAGGGGGCTGAATGGGATCCTCCTGTTCCTGTGTAACAGGCTCGAGGAGGAGGCTGAATGGGATCCTCCTGTTCCTGTGTAACAGGCTCGAGGAGGGGGCTGAATGGGATCCTCCTGTTCCTGTGTAACAGGCTCGAGGAGGAGGAGGGGGCTGAATGTGATCCTCCTGTTCCTGTGTAACAGGCTCGAGGAGGAGGAGGGGGCTGAATGGGATCCTCCTGTTCCTGTGTAACAGGCTCGAGGAGGAGGCTGAATGGGATCCTCCTGTTCCTGTGTAACAGGCTCGAGGAGGAGGAGGGGGCTGAATGGGATCCTCCTCTTCCTGTGTAACATGCTCGAGGAGGAGGAGGAGGCTGAATGGGACCCTCCTGTTCTTGTGTAACAGGCTCGAGGAGGAGGCTGAATGGGATCCTCCTGTTCCTGTGTAACAGGCTCGAGGAGGAGGAGGGGGCTGAATGGGATCCTCCTGTTCCTGTGTAACAGGCTCGAGGAGGGGGCTGAATGGGATCCTCCTGTTCCTGTGTAACAGGCTCGAGGAGGAGGAGGGGGTTGAATGGGATCCTCCTGTTCCTGTGTAACAGGTTCGAGGAGGGGGCTGAATGGGATCCTCCTGTTCCTGTGTAACACACTCGAGGAGGGGGCTGAATGGGATCCTCCTGTTCCTGTGTGACAGGCTCGAGGAGGGGGCTGAATGGGTTCCTGCTGTTCCTGTGTAATAGGCGGGAGGAGGGGGCTGAATGGGTTCCTGCTGTTCCTGTGTAACAGACTCGAGGAGGGGGAGGGGGCTGAATGGGATCCTCCTGTTCCTGTGTAACAGGCTCGAGGAGGAGGGGGCTGAATGGGATCCTCCTGTTCCTGTGTAACAGGCTCGAGGAGGAGGCTGAATGGGATCCTCCTGTTCCTGTGTAACAGGCTCGAGGAGGAGGAGGAGGCTGAATGGGATCCTCCTGTTCCTGTGTAATAGACGGGAGGAGGGGGCTGAATGGGATCCTCCTGTTCCTGTGTAATAGGCGGGAGGAGGGGGCTGAATGGGTTCCTGCTGTTCCTGTGTAACAGGCTCGAGGAGGAGGCTGAATGGGATCCTCCTGTTCCTGTGTAACAGACTCGAGGAGGGGGAGGGGGCTGAATGGGATCCTCCTGTTCCTGTGTAACAGGCTCGAGGAGGAGGGGGCTTAATGGGATCCTCCTGTTCCTGTGTAACAGGCTCGAGGAGGAAGCTGAATGGGATCCTCCTGTTCCTGTGTAACAGGCTCGAGGAGGAGGAGGAGGCTGAATGGGATCCTCCTGTTCCTGTGTAATAGACGGGAGGAGGGGGCTGAATGGGATCCTCCTGTTCCTGTGTAACAGGCTCGAGGAGGAGGCTGAATGGGATCCTCCTGTTCCTGTGTAACAGGCTCGAGGAGGAGGCTGATTGGGATCCTCCTGTTCCTGTGTAATAGACGGGTGGAGGGGGCTGAATGGGATCCTCCTGTTCCTGTGTAACAGGCTCGAGGAGGAGGCTGAATGGGATCCTCCTGTTCCTGTGTAACGGACTCGAGGAGGGGGAGGGGGCTGAATGGGATCCTCCTGTTCCTGTGTAATAGACGGGAGGAGGGGGCTGAATGGGATCCTCCTGTTCCTGTGTAACAGGCTCGAGGAGGAGGCTGAATGGGATCCTCCTGTTCCTGTGTAACAGGCTCGAGGAGGAGGCTGAATGGGATCCTCCTGTTCCTGTGTAACAGACTCGAGGAGGGGGCTGAATGGGATCCTCCTGTTCCTGTGTAATAGACGGGAGGAGGGGGCTGAATGGGATCGTGCTGTTCCTGTGTAACAGACTCGAGAAGGGGGCTGAATGGGATCCTCCTGTTCCTGTGTAATAGACGGGAGGAGGGGGCTGAATGGGATCGTGCTGTTCCTGTGTAACAGGCTCGAGGAGGAGGAGGAGGGGGCTGAATGGGATCCTCCTGTTCCTGTGTAACAGACTCGAGGAGTGGGAGGGGGCAGAATGGGATCCTCCTGTTCCTGTGTAACAGACTCGAGGAGGAGGAGGGGGCTGAATGGAATCCTCCTATTCCTGTGTAACAGGCTCGAGGAGGAGGAGGGGGCTGAATGGGATCCTCCTGTTCCTGTGTAACAGGCTCGAGGAGGAGGAGGGGGCTGAATGGGATCCTCCTGTTCCTGTGTAACAGGCTCGAGGAGGAGGCTCAATGGGATCCTCCTGTTCCTGTGTAACAGGCTCGAGGAGGGGGCTGAATGGGATCCTCCTGTTCCTGTGTAACAGGCTCGAGGAGGAGGCTGAATGGGATCCTCCTGTTCCTGTGTAACAGGCTCGAGGAGGAGGCTGAATGGGATCCTCCTGTTCCTGTGTAACAGGCTCGAGGAGGGGGCTGAATGGGATCCTCCTGTTCCTGTGTAACAGGCTCGAGGAGGGGGCTGAATGGGATCCTCCTGTTCCTGTGTAACAGGCTCGAGGAGGAGGAGGGGATGAATGGTTTCAACTGCACCAATATCTTGCTATATTTAACACAGTCAAACAGGTCACAGGAATGTAATCTCTGTCAGGACTGAGAGAGAGATAGAGAGAGAGAGAGAGAGAGACATAGGGTCAGGTTTGCAGGGAACCCAGAGCTTGGTGCTCCCCAGAGAGGGTTTTGGGGGCTGGAGGAGGCGACAGAGATTGAGAGGGTGTAGGGGACTGGAGGAGGTTACAGAGATAGGGAGGGTGTAGGGGGGCTGGAGGAGGTTACAGAGATTGGGAGGGGTGTAGGGGCTGGAGGAGGTTACAGAGATAGGGAGGGGTGTAGGGGGCAGGAGGAGGTTACAGAGATAAGGAGGGGTGTAGGGGCTGGAGGAGGTTACAGAGATAGGGAGGGTTGTAGGGGGACTGGAGGAGGTTACAGAGATTGGAAGGGGTGTAGGGGCTGGAGGAGGTTACAGAGATAGGGAGGGTTGTAGGGGGCTGGAGGAGGTTACAGAAATAGGGAGGGTCGTCGGGGGATGGAGGAAGTTACAGAAATAGGGAGGGTTGTAGGGGGCTGGAGGAGGTTACAGAGATAGAGAGGGTTGTAGGGAGCTGGAGGAGGTTACAGAGATAGGGAGGGGTGTAGGGAGCTGGAGGAGGTTACAGAGATAGGGAGGGTCGTCGGGGGATGGAGGAAGTTACAGAAATAGGGAGGGTTGTAGGGGGCTGGAGGAGGTTACAGAGATAGAGAGGGTTGTAGGGAGCTGGAGGAGGTTACAGAGATAGGGAGGGTTGTAGGGGGCTGGAGGAGGTTACAGAGATTGTGAGGGTCGTCGGGGGATGGAGGAAGTTACAGAGATAGGGAGGGTTGTAGGGGGTTGGAGGAGGTTACAGAGATAGGGAGGGGTGTAGGGGCTGGAGGAGGTTACAGAGATAGGGAGGGGTGTAGTGGGGAGTGTAGGAGGCTACAGAGATAGGGAGGGGTGTAGGGGCTGGAGGAGGTTACAGAGATAGGGAGGGTGTAGGGGACTGGAGGAGTTTACAGAGATAGGGAGGGTTGTAGGGGACTGGAGGAGGTTACAGAGATAGGGAGGGTGTAGGGGACTAGAGGAGGTTAGAGATAGGCAGGGGTGTAGGGGGCTGGAGGAGGTTACAGAGATAGGGAGGGTGTAGGGGACTGGAGGAGGTTACAGAGATAGGGAGGGGTGTAGGGGCCTGGAGGAGGTTACAGAGATAGGGAGCGGCGTCGGGGGCTGGAGGAGGTTACATAGATAGGGAGGGGTGTAGGGGGGCTGGAGGAGGTTACAGAGATAGGGAGGGGTGTAGGGGGCTGGAGGAGGTTACAGAGATAGGGAGGGGTGTAGGGACTGGAGGAGGTTACAGAGATAGGGAGGGTTGTCGGGGGCTGGAGGAGGTTACAGAGATAGGGAGGGGTGTAGCGGGCTGGAGGAGTTTACAGAGATAGGGAGGGTTATAGGGGGCTGGAGGAGGTTACAGAGATAGGGAGGGTTTTAGGGGGATGGAGGAGGTTACAGAGATAGGGAGTGGTGTAGGGGGCTGGTGGAGGTTACAGAGATAGGGAGGGGTGTCGGGACTGGAGGAGGTGACAGAGATAGGGAGGGGTGTAGGGACTGGAGGAGGTTACAGAGATAGGGAGGGGTGTAAGGGCCCGGGGGAGTTTACAGAGATAGGGAGGGGTGTAGGGGCCTGTGGGAGGTTTCAGAGATAGGGAGGGGTGTAGGGACTGGAGGAGGTTACAGAGATAGGGAGGGGTGTAGGGGGCTGGTGGAGGTTACAGAGATAGGGAGGGGTGTAGGGGGCTGGAGGAGGTTACAGACATAGGGAGGGGTGTAGGGACTGGAGGAGGTTACAGAGATAGGGAGGGGTGCAGGTGCCTGGGGGAGGTTACAAAGATAGGGAGGGGTGTAGGGGGCTGGAGGAGGTTACAGAGATAGGGAGGGTTGTAGGGGGCTGGAGGAGATTACAGAGATAGGGAGGGGTGTAGGGCGCTGGAGGAGGTTACAGAGATAGGGAGGGGTGTAGGGGCTGGAGGAGGTTGCAGAGATAGGGAGGGGTGTAGGGGGACTGGAAGAGGTTAGAGAGATAGGGAGGGTTATAGAACATAGAACATAGAACGATACAGCGCAGTACAGGCCCTTCGGCCCACGATGTTGCACCGAAACAAAAGCCATCTAACCTACACTATGCCATTATCATCCATATGTTTATCCAATAAACTTTTAAATGCCCTCAATGTTGGCGAGTTCACTACTGTAGCAGGTAGGGCATTCCACGGCCTCACTACTCTTTGCATAAAGAACCTACCTCTGACCTCTGTCCTATATCTTTTACCCCTCAGTTTAAAGTTATGTCCCCTCGTGCCAGCCATATCCATCCGCGGGAGAAGGCTCTCACTGTCCACCCTATCCAACCCCCTGATCATTTTGTATGCCTCTATTAAGTCTCCTCTTAACCTTCTTCTCTCCAACGAAAACAACCTCAAGTCCGTCAGCCTTTCCTCATAAGATTTTCCCTCCATACCAGGCAACATCCTGGTAAATCTCCTCTGCACCCGCTCCAAAGCCTCCACGTCCTTCCTATAATGCGGTGACCAGAACTGTACGCAATACTCCAAATGCGGCCGTACCAGAGTTCTGTACAGCTGCAACATGACCTCCCGACTCCGGAACTCAATCCCTCTACCAATAAAGGCCAACACTCCATAGGCCTTCTTCACAACCCTATCAACCTGGGTGGCAACTTTCAGGGATCTATGTACATGGACACCTAGATCCCTCTGCTCAGCCACACTTTCAAGAACTTTACCATTAGCCAAATATTCCGCATTCCTGTTATTCCTTCCAAAGTGAATCACCTCACACTTCTCTACATTAAACTCCATTTGCCACCTCTCAGCCCAGCTCTGCAGCTTATCTATATCCCTCTGTAACCTGCTACATCCTTCCACACTATCGACAACACCACCGACTTTAGTGTCGTCTGCAAATTTACTCACCCACCCTTCTGCGCCTTCCTCTAGGTCATTGATAAAAATGACAAACAGCAACGGCCCCAGAACAGATCCTTGTGGTACTCCACTTGTGACTGTACTCCATTCTGAACATTTCCCATCAACCACCACCCTCTGTCTTCTTTCAGCTAGCCAATTTCTGATCCACATCTCTAAATCACCCTCAATCCCCAGCCTCCGTATTTTTTGCAATAGCCTACCGTGGGGAACCTTATCAAACGCTTTGCTGAAATCCATATACACCACATCAACTGCTCTACCCTCGTCTACCTGTTCAGTCACCTTCTCAAAGAACTCAATAAGGTTTGTGAGGCATGACCTACCCTTCACAAAGCCATGCTGACTATCCCTGATCATATCATTCCTATCTAGATGATTATAAATCTTGTCCCTTATAATCCCCTCCAAGACTTTACCCACTACAGACGTGAGGCTCACCGGTCTATAGTTGCCGGGGTTGTCTCTGCTCCCCTTTTTGAACAAAGGGACCACATTTGCTGTCCTCCAGTCCTCTGGCACTATTCCTGTAGCCAATGATGACATAAAAATCAAAGCCAAAGGTCCAGCAATCTCTTCCCTGGCCTCCCATAGAATCCTAGGATAAATCCCATCAGGTCCCGGGGACTTATCTATTTTCAGCCTGTCCAGAATTGCCAACACCTCTTCCCTACGTACCTCAATGCCATCTATTCTATTAGCCTGGGGCTCAGCATTCTCCTCCACAACATTATCTTTTTCCTGAGTGAATACTGACGAAAAATATTCATTTAGTATCTCGCCTATCTCTTCAGACTCCACACACAACTTCCCATCCCTGTCCTTGACTGGTCCTACTCTTTCCCTAGTCATTCGCTTATTCCTGACATACCTATAGAAAGCTTTTGGGTTTTCCTTGATCCTTCCTGCCAAATACTTCTCATGTCCCCTCCTTGCTCGTCTTAGCTCTCTCTTTAGATCCTTCCTCGCTACCTTGTAACTATCCATCGCCCCAACTGAAACTTCACACCTCATCTTCACATAGGCCTCCTTCTTCCTCTTAACAAGAGATTCCACTTCCCTGGTAAACCACGGTTCCCTCACTCGACGCCTTCCTCCCTGTCTGACCGGTACATACTTATCAAGAACACGCAGTAGCTGATCCTTGAACAAGCTCCACTTATCCAGTGTGCCCAACACTTGCAGCCTACTTCTCCACCTTATCCCCCCCAAGTCACGTCTAATGGCATCATACTTGCCCTTCCCCCAGGTTGTAGGGGCTGGAGGAGGTTACAGAGATAGGGAGGGTTGTAGGGGACTGGAGGAGGTTACAGAGATAGGGAAGGTTGTAGGGGACTGGAGGAGGTTACAGAGATAGGGAGGAGTGTACGGGGCTGGAGGAGGTTACAGAGATAGGGAGGGGTGTAGTGGGGCTGGTGGAGGTTACAGAGATAGGGAGGGTTGCAGGGACTGGAGGAGGTTACAGAGATAGGGAGGGGTGTAGGGGGCTGGAGGAGGTTACAGAGATAGGGAGGGTTGTCGGGGATGGAGGAGGTTACAGAGATAGGGAGTGGTGTGGGGGGGCTGGTGGAGGTTACAGAGATAGGGAGGGGTGTAGGGGGCTGGAGGAGGTTACCGAGATAGGGAGGGGTGTAGGGACTGGAGGAGGTTACAGAGATGGGGAGGGGTGTAGGGGGGCTGGAGGAGGTTACAGAGATAGGGAGGGTTGTAGGGGCTGGAGGAGGTTACAGAGATAGGGAGGGGTGTAGGGGGCTGGAGGGGGTGACAGAGATAGGGAGGGGTGTCGGGGACTGGAGGAGGTTACAGAGGTAGGGAGGGGTTTAGGGGGGCTGGAGGAGGTTACAGAGATAGGGAGGGGTGTAGGGGGCTGGAGGAGGTTACAGAGATAGGGAGGGTATAGGGAACTGGAGGAGGGTACAGAGATAGGGAGGGGTGTAGGGGAGCTGGAGGAGGTTACAGAGATAGGGAGGGTGTAGGGGACTGGAGGAGGTTACAGAGATAGGGAGGGGTGTAGGGGCTGGAGGAGGTTACAGAGATAGGGAGGGGTGTAGGGACTGGAGGAGGTGAGAGAGATAGGGAGGGGTGTAGGGGACTGGAGGAGGTTACAGAGATCGGGAGGGTTGTAGGGGGGCTGCAGGAGGTTACAGAGATAGGGAGGGGTGTAGGGGGGCTGGATGAGGTTACAGAGAGGGAGGGTTGTAGGGGGACTGGAGGAGGTTACAGAGATAGGGAGGGTGTAGGGGGCTGGAGGAGGTTACAGAGATCAGGAGGGTTGTAGGGGGGCTGGAGGAGGTTACAGAGATAGGGAGGGTGTAGGGGCTGGAGGAGGTTACAGAGATAGGGAGGAGTGTACGGGGACTGGAGGAGGTTACAGAGATAGGGAGGGTGTAGGGGACTGGAGGAGGTTACAGAGATAGGGAGGGGTTTAGGGGGGCTGGAGGAGGTTACAGAGATAGGGAGGGGTGTAGGGGGCTGGAGGAGGTTACAGAGATAGGGAGGGTATAGGGGACTGGAGGAGGTTACAGAGATAGGGAGGGGTGTAGGAGAGCTGGAGGAAGTTACAGAGATAGGGAGGGTGTAGGGGGCTGGAGGAGGTTACAGAGATAGGGAGGGGTGTAGGGGCTGGAGGAGGTTACAGAGATAGGGAGGGTGTAGGGGGGCTGAAGGAGGTTACAGAGATAGGGAGGGGTGTAGGGCTGGAGGAGGTTACAGAGATAGGGAGGGTGTCGGGGGCTGGAGGAGGTTACAGAGATAGGGAGTGGTGTAGGGGCCTGGAGGAGGTTACAGAGATAGGGAGGGGTGTAGGGGCTGGAGGAGGTTACAGAGATAGGGAGGGTGTAGGGGCTGGAGGAGGTTACAGAGATAGGGAGGGGTGTAGGGGCCTGGAGGAGGTTACAGAGATAGGGAGGGGTGTAGGGCTGGAGGAGGTTACAGAGATAGGGAGGGTGTCGGGGGCTGGAGGAGGTTACAGAGATAGGGAGGGGTGTAGGGGCCTGGAGGAGGTTACAGAGATAGGGAGGGGTGTAGGGGCTGGAGGAGGTTACAGAGATAGGGAGGGTGTAGGGGGGCTGGAGGTGGTTACAGAGATAGGGAGGGTGTCGGGGGCTGGAGGAGGTTACAGAGATAGGGAGGGGTGTAGGGGCCTGGAAGAGGTTACAGAGATAGGGAGGGTGTAGGGGCTGGAGGAGGTTACAGAGATAGGGAGGGTGTAGGGGGCTGGAGGAGGTTACAGAGATAGGGAGGGTGTAGGGGGCTGGAGGAGGTTACAGAGATAGGGAGGGTGTAGGGGGCTGGAGGAGGTTACAGAGATAGGGAGGGTGTAGGGGGCTGGAGGAGGTTACAGAGATAGGGAGGGTGTAGGGGGCTGGAGGAGGTTACAGAGATAGGGAGGGGTGTAGGGGCTGGAGGAGGTTACAGAGATAGGGAGGGTGTAGGGGGCTGGAGGAGGTTACAGAGATAGGGAGGGGTGTAGGGGCTGGAGGAGGTTACAGAGATAGGGAGGGTGTCGGGGGCTGGAGGAGATTACAGAGATAGGGAGGGGTGTAGGGGCCTGGAGGAGGTTACAGAGATAGGGAGGGTGTAGCGGCTGGAGGAGGTTACAGAGATAGGGAGGGGTGTAGGGGGCTGGAGGAGGTTACAGAGATAGGGAGGGTGTAGGGGCTGGAGGAGGTTACAGAGATAGGGAGGGGTGTAGGGGGCTGGAGGAGGTTACAGAGATAGGGAGGGTTGTAGGGGGCTGGAGGAGGTTACAGAGATAGGGAGGGTTGTAGGGGGCTGGAGGAGGTTACAGAGATAGGGAGGGTTGTAGGGGGCAGGAGGAGGTTACAGAGATAGGGAGGGGTGTAGGGGGCTGGAGGAGGTTACAGAGATAGGGAGGGGTGTAGGGGGCTGGAGGAGGTTACAGAGATAGGGAGGGGTGTAGGGGACTGGAGGAGGTTACAGAGATAGGGAGAGGTGAGGGGGCTGGAGGAGGTTACAGTGATAGGGAGGGTTGTAGGGGGCTGGAGGAGGTTACAGAGATAGGGAGGGGTGTAGGGGACTGGAGGAGGTTACAGAGATAGGGAGGGGTGTAGGGGACTGGAGGAGGTTACAGAGATAGGGAGGGGTGTAGAGGGCTGGTGGAGGTTACAGTGATAGGGAGGGGTGTAGGGGGCTGGAGGAGGTTACAGAGATATGGAGGGTGTAGGTGGCTGGAGGAGGTTACAGAGATAGGGAGGGTGTCGGGGGCTGGAGGAGGTTACAGAGATAGGGAGGGGTGTAGGGGCCTGGAGGAGGTTACAGAGATAGGGAGGGGTGTAGGGGGCTGGAGGAGGTTACAGAGATAGGGAGGGTGTAGGGGGGCTAGAGGAGGTTACAGAGATAGGGAGGGTTGTAGGGGACTGGAGGAGGTTACAGAGATAGGGAGGGTTGTAGGGGGCAGGAGGAGGTTACAGAGATAGGGAGGGGTGTAGGGGGCTGGAGGAGGTTACAGAGATAGGGAGGGGTGTAGGGGGCTGGAGGAGGTTACAGAGATAGGGAGGAGTGTAGGGGACTGGAGGAGGTTACAGAGATAGGGAGGGGTGTAGGGAGCTGGAGGAGGTTACAGAGATAGGGAGGGGTGTAGGGGACTGGAGGAGTTTACAGAGATAGGGAGGGGTGTAGGGACTGGAGGATGTTACAGAGATAGGGAGGGGTGTAGGGGGCTGGAGGAGGTTACAGAGATAGGGAGGGGTGTAGGGGGCTGGAGGAGATTACAGAGATAGGGAGGGGTGTAGGGGGCTGGAGGAGGTTACAGAGATAGGGAGGGGTGTAGGGGGCTGGAGGAGGTTACAGAGATAGGGAGGGTTGTAGGGCGCTGGAGGAGGTTACAGAGATAGGGAGGGTTGTAGGGGCTGGAGGAGGTTACAGAGATAGGGAGGGGTGTAGGGGGCTGGAGGAGGTTACAGAGATAGGGAGGGTGTAGGGGGGCTGGAGGAGGTTACAGAGATAGGGAGGGGTGTAGGGAGCTGGAGGAGGTTACAGAGATAGGGAGGGGTGTAGGGGAATGGAGGAGGTTACAGAGATAGGGAGGGGTGTAGGGACAGGAGGAGGTTACAGAGATAGGGAGGGGTGTAGGGGGCTGGAGGAGGGTACAGAGATAGGGAGGGGTGTAGGGGGCTGGAGGATGTTACAGAGATAGGGAGGGGTGTCGGGGGCTGGAGGAGGTTACAGACATAGGGAGGGTGTAGGGGACTGGAGGAGGTTACAGAGATAGGGAGGGTTGTAGGGGACTGGAGGAGGTTACAGAGATAGGGAGGGGTGTAGGGGGCTGGAGGAGGTTACAGAGGTAGGGAGGGGTGTAGCGGGCTGGAGGAGGTTACAGAGATAGGGAGGAGTGTAGGGGGCTGGAGGTGGTTACAGAGATAGGGAGGGGTGTAGGGGGCTGGAGGAGGTTACAGAGATAGGGAGGGGTGTAGGGGGCTGGAGGTGGTTGCAGAGATAGGGAGGGGTGTAGGGGACTGGAGGAGGTTACAGACATAGGGAGGGGTGTAGGGGGCTGGATGAGGTTGCCGGGATAGGGAGGGGTGTAGGGGACTGGAGGAGGTTACAGTGATAGCGAGGGGTGTAGGGGGCTGGAGGAGGTTACAGAGATAGGGAGGGGTGTAGGGGGCTGGAGGAGGTTACAGAGATAGGGAGGGGTGTAGGGGGCTGGAGGAGGTTACAGAGATAGGGAGGGTTGTAGGGGGCTGGAGGAGGTTACAGAGATAGGGTGGGTTGTAGGGGACTGGAGGAGGTTACAGAGATAGGGAGGGTTGTAGGGGGCTGGAGGAGGTTACAGAGATAGGGTGGGTTGTAGGGGGCTGGAGGAGGTTACAGAGATAGGGAGGGTTGTAGTGGGCTGGAGGAGGTTACAGAGATAGGGAGGGGTGTAGGGGGGCTGGAGGAGGTTACAGAGATAGGGAGGGGTGTAGGGGGCTGGAGGAGGTTACAGAGATAGGGACGGTTGTAGGGGGCTGGAGGAGGTTACAGAGATAGGGAGGGTTGTAGGGGACTGGAGGTGGTTGCAGAGATAGGGAGGGGTGTAGTGGGCTGGAGGAGGTTACAGAGATAGGGAGGGGTGTAGGGGGGCTGGAGGTGGTTGCAGAGATAGGGAGGGGTGTAGGGGGCTGGAGGACGTTACAGAGATAGGGAGGGTGTAGGGTACTGGAGGAGGGAACAGAGATGGGGAGGGGTGTAGGGGGCTGGAGGAGGTTACAGAGATAAGGAGGGGTGTAGGGGGCTGGAGGAGGTTACAGAGATAGGGAGGGTGTAGGGGGCTGGAGGAGGTTACAGAGATAGGGAGGGGTGTAGGGGCTGGAGGAGGTTGCAGAGATAAGGAGGGGTGTAGGGGGCTGGAGGAGGTTACAGAGATAGGGAGGGGTGTAGGGCACTGGATGAGGTTACAAAGATAGGGACGGGTGTAGGGGACTGGAGGAGGTTACAGAGATAGGGAGGGTGTAGGGGGATGAAGGAGGTTACAGAGATAGGGAGGGGTGTAGGGGGATGAAGGAGGTTACAGAGATAGGGAGGGGTGTAGGGGGCTGGAGGAGGTTACAGAGATAGGGAGGGGTGTAGGGGCTGGAGGAGGTTACAGAGATAGGGAGGGTGTAGGGGTGCTGGAGGAGGTTACAGAGATCGGGAGGGTGTCGGGGGCTGGAGGAGGTTACAGAGATAGGGAGGGGTGTAGGGGCCTGGAGGAGGTTACAGAGATAGGAAGGGGTGTAGGGGCAGGAGGAGGTTACAGAGATAGGGAGGGTGTAGGGGGGCTGGAGGAGGTTACAGAGATAGGGAGGGTGTCGGGGGCTGGAGGTGGTTACAGAGATAGGGAGGGGTGTAGGGACTGGAGGAGGTTACAGAGATAGGGAGAGTGTAGGGGCCTGGAAGAGGTTACAGAGATAGGGAGGGTGTAGGGGCTGGAGGAGGTTACAGAGATAGGGAGGGGTGTAGGGGGCTGGAGGAGGTTACAGAGATAGGGATGGTGTAGGGGGGCTGGAGGAGGTTACAGAGATAGGGAGGGTGTCGGGGGCTGGAGGAGGTTACAGAGATAGGGAGGGGTGTAGGGGCCTGGAGGAGGTTACAGAGATAGGGAGGGTGTCGGGGGCTGGAGGAGGTTACAGAGATAGGGAGGTTGTAGGGGACTGGAGGAGGTTACAGAGATAGGGAGGGTGTAGGGGCTGGAGGAGGTTACAGAGATAGGGAGGGGTGTAGGGGGCTGGAGGAGGTTACAGAGATAGGGAGGGTGTAGGGGGGCTGGAGGAGGTTACAGAGATAGGGAGGGTGTCGGGGGCTGGAGGAGGTTACAGAGATAGGGAGGGGTGTAGGGGACTGGAGGAGGTTACAGAGATAGGGATAGGTGTAGGGGGCTGGAGGAGGTCACAGAGATAGGGAACGGTGTAGGGGGCTGGAGGATGTTACAGAGATAGGGAGGGGTGTCGGGGGCTGGAGGAGGTTACAGACATAGGGAGGGTGTAGGGGACTGGAGGAGGTTACAGAGATAGGGAGGGTTGTAGGGGACTGGAGGAGGTTACAGAGATAGGGAGGGGTGTAGGGGGCTGGAGGAGGTTACAGAGGTAGGGAGGGGTGTAGGGGGCAGGAGGTGGTTGCAGAGATAGGGAGGGGTGTAGGGGACAGGAGGAGGTTACAGACATAGGGAGGGGTGGTGGGGGCTGGATGAGGTTGCCGGGATAGGGAGGGGTGTAGGGGGCTGGAGGAGGTTACAGAGATAGGGAGGGGTGTAGGGGGCTGGAGGATGTTACAGAGATAGGGAGGCGTGTAGGGGGCTGGAGGATGTTACAGAGATAGGGAGGGGTGTCGGGGGCTGGAGGAGGTTACAGACATAGGGAGGGTGTAGGGGACTGGAGGAGGTTACAGAGATAGGGAGGGGTGTAGGGGCAGGAGGAGGTAACAGAGATAGGGAGGGTGTAGGGGGGCTGGAGAAGGTTACAGAGATAGGGAGGGTGTCGGGGGCTGGAGGAGGTTACAGAGATAGGGAGGGGTGTAGGGGCCTGGAAGAGGTTACAGAGATAGGGAGGGTGTAGGGGCTGGAGGAGGTTACAGAGATAGGGAGGGGTGTAGGGGGCTGGAGGAGGTTACAGAGATAGGGAGGGTGTAGGAGGGCTGGAGGAGGTTACAGAGATAGGGAGGGTGTCGGGGGCTGGAGGAGGTTACAGAGATAGGGAGGGGTGTAGGGGCCTGGAGGAGGTTACAGAGATAGGGAGGGGTGTAGGGGCAGGAGGAGGTTACAGAGATAGGGAGGGTGTAGGGGGGCTGGAGGAGGTTACAGAGATAGGGAGGGTGTCGGGGGCTGGAGGAGGTTACAGAGATAGGGAGGGGTGTAGGGGCCTGGAAGAGGTTACAGAGATAGGGAGGGGTGTAGGGGGCTGGAGGAGGTTACAGAGATAGGGAGGGTGTAGGGGGGCTGGAGGAGGTTACAGAGATAGGGAGGGTGTCGGGGCTGGAGGAGGTTACAGAGATAGGGAGGGGTGTAGGGGACTGGAGGAGGTTACAGAGGTAGGGATGGGTGTAGGGGGCTGGAGGAGGGTACAGAGATAGGGAACGGTGTAGGGGGCTGGAGGATGTTACAGAGATAGGGAGGGGTGTCGGGGGCTGGAGGAGTTTACAGACATAGGGAGGGTGTAGGGGACTGGAGGAGGTTACAGAGATAGGGAGGGTTGTAGGGGACTGGAGGAGGTTACAGAGATAGGGAGGGGTGTAGGGGGCTGGAGGAGGTTACAGAGGTAGGGAGGGGTGTAGGGGGCTGGAGGTGGTTGCAGAGATAGGGAGGGGTGTAGGGGACTGGAGGAGGTTACAGACATAGGGAGGGGTGGTGGGGGCTGGAGGTGGTTGCAGAGATAGGGAGGGGTGTAGGGGACTGGAGGAGGTTACAGACATAGGGAGGGGTGGTGGGGGCTGGATGAGGTTACAGTGATAGCGAGGGGTGTAGGGGGCTGGAGGAGGTTACAGAGATAGGGAGGGGTGTAGGGGGCTGGAGGATGTTACAGAGATAGGGAGGGGTGTAGGGGGCTGGAGGAGGTTACAGAGATAGGGAGGGTTGTAGGGGGCTGGAGGAGGTTACAGAGATAGGGTGGGTTGTAGGGGGCTGGAGGAGGTTACAGAGATAGGGAGGGTTGTAGGGGGCTGGAGGAGGTTACAGAGATAGGGAGGGTTGTAGGGGGCTGGAGGAGGTTACAGAGATAGGGAGGGGTGTAGGGGGCTGGAGGAGGTTACAGTGATAGGGTGGGTTGTAGGGGGCTGGAGGAGGTTACAGTGATAGGGTGGGTTGTAGGGGACTGCAGGAGGTTACAGAGATAGGGAGGGTTGTAGGGGGCTGGAGGAGGTTACAGAGATAGGGAGGGGTGTAGGGGGCTGGAGGAGGTTACAGTGATAGGGTGGGTTGTAGGGGGCTGGAGGAGGTTACAGTGATAGGGAGGGGTGTAGTGGGCTGGAAGAGGTTACAGAGATAGGGAGGGGTGTAGGGGCAGGAGGAGGTTACAGAGATAGGGTGGGTTGTAGGGGGCTGGAGGAGGTTACAGAGATAGGGAGGGGTGTAGTGGGCTGGAAGAGGTTACAGAGATAGGGAGGGGTGTAGGGGGGCTGGAGGAGGTTACAGAGATAGGGAGGGGTGTAGGGGGGCTGGAGGTGGTTGCAGAGATAGGGAGGGGTGTAGGGGGCTGGAGGACGTTACAGAGATAGGGAGGTGTGCAGGGGGCTGGAGGAGGTTACAGAGATAGGGAGGGTGTAGGGTACTGGAGGAGGGTACAGAGATGGGGAGTGGTGTAGGGGGCTGGAGGAGGTTACAGAGATAAGGAGGGGTGTAGGGGGCTGGAGGAGGTTACAGAGATAGGGAGGGTGTAGAGGGGCTGGAGGAGGTTACAGAGATAGGGAGGGGTGTAGGGGCTGGAGGAGGTTGCAGAGATAAGGAGGGGTGTAGGGGGCTGGAGGAGGTTACCGAGACAGGGAGGGGTGTAGGGCACAGGATGAGGTTACAGAGATAGGGACGGGTGTAGGGGACTGGAGGAGGTTACAGACATAGGGAGGGTGTAGGGGGATGAAGGAGGTTACAGAGATAGGGAGGGGTGTAGGGGGATGAAGGAGGTTACAGAGATAGGGAGGGGTGTAGGGGGCTGGAGGAGGTTACAGAGATAGGAAGGGGTGTAGGGGCTGGAGGAGGTTACAGAGATAGGGAGGGTGTAGGGGGGCTGGAGGAGGTTACAGAGATAGGGAGGGTGTCGGGGGCTGGAGGAGGTTACAGAGATAGGGAGGGGTGTAGGGGCCTGGAGGAGGTGACAGAGATAGGGAGGGGTGTAGGGGCAGGAGGAGGTTACAGAGATAGGGAGGGTGTAGGGGGGCTGGAGGAGGTTACAGAGATAGGGAGGGTGTCGGGGGCTGGAGGAGGTTACAGAGATAGGGAGGGGTGTAGGGGCCTGGAAGAGGTTACAGAGATAGGGAGGGTGTAGGGGCTGGAGGAGGTTACAGAGATAGGGAGGGGTGTAGGGGGCTGGAGGAGGTTACAGAGATAGGGAGGGTGTAGGGGGGCTGGAGGAGCTTACAGAGATAGGGAGGGTGTCGGGGACTGGAGGAGGTTACAGAGATAGGGAGGGGTGTAGGGGCCTGGAGGAGGTTACCGAGATAGGGAGGGTGTAGCGGCTGGAGGAGGTTACAGAGATAGGGAGGGGTGTAGGGGGCTGGAGGAGGTTACAGAGATAGGGAGGGTGTAGGGGCTGGAGGAGGTTACAGAGAAAGGGAGGGGTGTAGGGGGCTGGAGGAGGTTACAGAGATAGGGAGGGTTGTAGGGGGCTGGAGGAGTTTACAGAGATAGGGAGGGTTGTAGGGGGCAGGAGGAGGTTACAGAGATAGGGAGGGGTGTAGGGGGCTGGAGGAGGTTACAGAGATAGGGAGGGGTGTAGGGGGCTGGAGGAGGTTACAGAGATAGGGAGGGGTGTAGGGGGCTGGAGGAGGTTACAGAGATAGGGAGGGGTGTAGGGGAATGGAGGAGGTTACAGAGATAGGGAGGGGTGAGGGGGCTGGAGGAGGTTACAGAGATAGGGAGGGTTGTAGTGGGCTGGAGGAGGTTACAGAGATAGGGAGGGGTGTAGGGGACTGGAGGAGGTTACAGAGATAGGGAGGGGTGTAGGGGACTGGAGGAGCTTACAGAGATAGGGAGGGGTGTAGAGGGCTGGAGGAGGTTACAGTGATAGGGAGGGGTGTAGGGGGCTGGAGGAGGTTACAGAGATATGGAGAGTGTAGGGGGCTGGAGGAGGTTACAGAGATAGGGAGGGGTGTAGGGGGCTGGAGGAGGTTACAGAGATAGGGAGGGTTGTAGGGGGCTGGAGGAGGTTGCAGAGATAGGGAGGGTTGTAGGGGCTGGAGGAGGTTACAAAGATAGGGAGGGGTGTAGGGGGCTGGAGGAGGTTACAGAGATAGGGAGGGTGTAGGGGGGCTGGAGGAGGTTACAGCGAGAGGGAGGGGTGTCGGGGGCTGGAGGAGGTTACAGAGATAGGGAGGGGTGTAGGGGGCTGGAGGAGGTTACAGAGATAGGGACGGGTGTAGGGAGCTGGAGGAGGTTACAGAGATAGGGAGGGGTGTAGGGGACTGGAGGAGGTTACAGAGATAGGGAGGGGTGTAGGGACTGGAGGAGGTTACAGAGATAGGGAGGGGTGTAGGGGGCTGGAGGAGGTTACAGATATAGGGAGGGGTGTAGGGGGCTGGAGGAGGTTACAGAGATAGGGAGGGGTGTAGGGGGCTGGAGGAGGTTACAGAGATAGGGAGGGGTGTAGTGGGCTGGAGGAGGTTACAGAGATAGGGAGGGTTGTAGGGGATTGGAGGAGGTTACAGAGATAGGGAGGGTTGTAGGGGACTGGAGGTGGTTGCAGAGATAGGGAGGGGTGTAGGGGGCTGGAGGAGGTTACAGAGATAGGGAGGGGTGTAGTGGGCTGGAGGAGGTTACAGAGATAGGGAGGGTTGTAGGGGATTGGAGGAGGTTACAGAGATAGGGAGGGGTGTAGGGGACTGGAGGTGGTTGCAGAGATAGGGAGGGGTGTAGGGGCTGGAGGAGGTTACAGAGATAGGGAGGGGTGTAGGGGACTGGAGGAGGTTACAGAGGTAGGGAGGGTTGTAGGGGCTGGAGGAGGTTACAGAGATAGGGAGGGGTGTAGGGGCAGGAGGAGGTTACAGATATAGTGAGGGGTGTAGGGGACTGGAGGAGGTTACAGAGGTAGGGAGGGGTGTAGGGGGGCTGGAGGAGGTTACAGAGATAGGGAGGGGTGTAGGGGGCTGGAGGACGTTACAGAGATAGGGAGGGTTGTATGGGCTGGAGGAGGTTACAGAGATAGGGAGGGGTGTAGGGGACTGGAGGAGGTTATAGAGATAGGGATGGGTGTCGGGGGAGTCGAGGAGGTTACAGAGATAGGGAGGGGTGTAGGGGGCTGGAGGAGGTTACAGAGATAGGGAGGGGTGTAGATGCTGGAGGAGGTTACAGAGATAGGGAGGGTTGTAGGGGACTGGAGGAGGTTACAGAGATAGGGAGGGGTGTAGGGGGCTGGAGGAGGTTACAGAGATGGGGAGGGGTGTAGGGGGGCTGGAGGAGGTTACAGAGATAGGGAGGGGTGTAGGGGGCTGGAGGAGGTTACAGAGATAGGGAGGGGTGTAGGGGGACTGGAGGAGGTTACAGAGATGGGGAGGGGTGTAGGGGGCTGGAGGAGGTTACAGAGATATGGAGGGGTGTAGGAGACTGGAGGAGGTTACAGAGATAGGGAGGGGTGTAGGGGGCTGGAAGAGGTTACAGAGATGGGGAGGGGTGTAGGGGGGCTGGAGGAGGTTACAGAGATAGGGAGGGGTGTAGGGGGACTGGAGGAGGTTACAGAGATAGGGAGGGTTGTAGGGGCTGGAGGAGGTTACTGTGATAGGGAGGGGTGTCGGGGCTGGAGGAGGTTACAGAGATAGGGAGGGGTGTAGGGGGCTGGAGGAGGTTACAGAGATAGGGAGGGTTGTAGGGGACTGGAGGAGATTACAGAGATGGGGAGGGTTGTAGGGGCTGGAGGAGGTTACAGAGATAGGGAGGTTTGTAGGGGCTGGAGGAGGTTACAGAGATAGGGAGGTGGTGTAGGGGCTGGAGGAGGTTACAGAGATAGGGAGGGGTGTAGGGGGACTGGAGGAGGTTACAGAGATAGGGAGGGGTGTAGGGGGCTGGAGGAGGTTACAGAGTTAGGGAGGGGTGTAGGGGCTGGCGGAGGTTACAGAGATAGGGAGGTGTGTAGGGACTGGAGGAGGTTACAGAGATAGGGAGGGGTGTAGGCGCTGGAGGAGGTTACAGAGATAGGGAGATGTGTAGGGACTGGAGGAGGTTACAGAGATAGGGAGGGGTGTAGGGGGACTGGAGGAGGTTACAGAGATAGGGAGGGGTGTAGGTGCTGGAGGAGGTTACAGAGATAGGGAGGGTGTAGGGGGGCTGGAGGAGGTTACAGAGATGGGGAGGGGTGTCGGGGGCTGGAGGAGGTTACAGAGATAGGGAGGGGTGTAGGGGGCTGGAGGAGGTTACAGAGATGGGGAGGGGTGTAGGGGGCTGGAGGAGGTTACAGAGATAGGGAGGGGTGTAGGGGGCTGGAGGAGGTTACAGAGATGGGGAGGGGTGTAGGGGGCTGGAGGAGGTTACAGAGATAGGGAGGGGTGTAGGGGGCTGGTGGAGGTTACAGAGATAGGGAGGGGTGTAGGGGACTGGAGGAGGTTACAGAGATAGGGAGGGGTGTAGGGGGCTGGAGGAGGGTACAGAGATAGGGAGGGGTGTAGGGGGCTGGAGGATGTTACCGAGATAGGGAGGGGTGTCGGGGGCTGGAGGAGGTTACAGACATAGGGAGGGTGTAGGGGACTGGAGGAGGTTACAGAGATAGGGAGGGTTGTAGGGGACTGGAGGAGGTTACAGAGATAGGGAGGGGTGTAGGGGGCTGGAGGAGGTTACAGAGGTAGGGAGGGGTGTAGCGGGCTGGAGGAGGTTACAGAGATAGGGAGGAGTGTAGGGGGCTGGAGGTGGTTACAGAGATAGGGAGGGGTGTAGGGGGCTGGAGGAGGTTACAGAGATAGGGAGGGGTGTAGGGGGCTGGAGGTGGTTGCAGAGATAGGGAGGGGTGTAGGGGACTGGAGGAGGTTACAGACAAAGGGAGGGGTGTAGGGGGCTGGATGAGGTTGCCGGGATAGGGAGGGGTGTAGGGGACTGGAGGAGGTTACAGTGAGAGCGAGGGGTGTAGGGGGCTGGAGGAGGTTACAGAGATAGGGAGGGGTGTAGGGGGCTGGAGGAGGTTACAGAGATAGGGAGGGGTGTAGGGGGCTGGAGGAGGTTACAGAGATAGGGAGGGTTGTAGGGGGCTGGAGGAGGTTACAGAGATAGGGTGGGTTGTAGGGGACTGGAGGAGGTTACAGAGATAGGGAGGGTTGTAGGGGGCTGGAGGAGGTTACAGAGATCGGGAGGGGTGTAGTGGGCTGGAGGAGGTTACAGAGATAGGGAGGGGTGTAGGGGGGCTGGAGGAGGTTACAGAGATAGGGAGGGGTGTAGGGGGCTGGAGGAGGTTACAGAGATAGGGAGGGTTGTAGGGGGCTGCAGGAGGTTACAGAGATAGGGAGGGTTGTAGGGGACTGGAGGTGGTTGCAGAGATAGGGAGGGGTGTCGGGGCTGGAGGAGGTTACAGAGATAGGGAGGGGTGTAGGGGGCTGGAGGAGGTTACAGAGATAGGGAGGGTTGTAGGGGGACTGGAGGAGGTTACAGAGATAGGGAGGGGTGTGGGGGGACTGGAGGAGGTTACAGAGATAGGGAGGGTTGTAGGGGGCTGGAGGAGGTTACAGAGATAGGGAGGGTTGTAGGGGGCTGGAGGAGGTTACAGAGATAGGGAGGGGTGTGGGGGGACTGGAGGAGGTTACAGAGATAGGGAGGGGTGTGGGGGGACTGGAGGAGGTTACAGAGATAGGGAGGGTTGTAGGGGGCTGGAGGAGGTTACAGAGATAGGGAGGGTTGTAGGGGGCTGGAGGAGGTTACAGAGATAGGGAGGGTTGTAGGGGGCTGGAGGAGGTTACAGAGATAGGGAGGGGTGTGGGGGGACTGGAGGAGGTTACAGAGATAGGGAGGGGTGTGGGGGGACTGGAGGAGGTTACAGAGATAGGGAGGGTTGTAGGGGGCTGGAGGAGGTTACAGAGATAGGGAGGGTTGTAGGGGGCTGGAGGAGGTTACAGAGATAGGGAGGGTTGGAGGAGGTTACAGAGATAGGGAGGGTTGTAGGGGGCTGGAGGAGGTTACAGAGATAGGGAGGGTTGTAGGGGGCTGGAGGAGGTTACAGAGATAGGGAGGGTTGTAGGGGGCTGGAGAGGTTACAGAGATAGGGAGGGTTGTAGGGGGCTGGAGGAGGTTACAGAGATAGGGAGGGGTGTGTGGGGACTGGAGGAGGTTACAGAGATAGGGAGGGGTGTGGGGGGTCTGGAGGAGGTTACAGAGATAGGGAGGGTTGTAGGGGGCTGGAGGAGGTTACAGAGATAGGGAGGGTTGTAGGGGACTGGAGGAGATTACAGAGATGGGGAGGGTTGTAGGGGCTGGAGGAGGTTACAGAGATAGGGAGGGTTGTAGGGGCTGGAGGAGGTTACAGAGATAGGGAGGTGGTGTAGGGGCTGGAGGAGGTTACAGAGATAGGGAGGGGTGTCGGGGGACTGGAGGAGGTTACAGAGATAGGGAGGGGTGTAGGGGGCTGGAGGAGGTTACAGAGTTAGGGAGGGGTGTAGGGGCTGGCGGAGGTTACAAAGATAGGGAGGTGTGTAGGGACTGGAGGAGGTTACAGAGATAGGGAGGGGTGTAGGCGCTGGAGGAGGTTACAGAGATAGGGAGATGTGTAGGGACTGGAGGAGGTTACAGAGATAGGGAGGGGTGTAGGGGGACTGGAGGAGGTTACAGAGATAGGGAGGGGTGTAGGTGCTGGAGGAGGTTACAGAGATAGGGAGGGTGTAGGGGGGCTGGAGGAGGTTACAGAGATGGGGAGGGGTGTCGGGGGCTGGAGGAGGTTACAGAGATAGGGAGGGGTGTAGGGGGCTGGAGGAGGTTACAGAGATGGGGAGGGGTGTAGGGGGCTGTAGGAGGTTACAGAGATAGGGAGGGGTGTAGGGGGCTGGAGGAGGTTACAGAGATGGGAGGGGTGTAGGGGGCTGGAGGAGGTTACAGAGATAGGGAGGGGTGTAGGGGGCTGGTGGAGGTTACAGAGATAGGGAGGGGTGTAGGGGACTGGAGGAGGTTACAGAGATAGGGAGGGGTGTAGGGGGCTGGAGGAGGGTACAGAGATAGGGAGGGGTGTAGGGGGCTGGAGGATGTTACAGAGATAGGGAGGGGTGTCGGGGGCTGGAGGAGGTTACAGACATAGGGAGGGTGTAGGGGACTGGAGGAGGTTACAGAGATAGGGAGTGTTGTAGGGGACTGGAGGAGGTTATAGAGATAGGGAGGGGTGTAGGGGGCTGGAGGAGGTTACAGAGGTAGGGAGGGGTGTAGCGGGCTGGAGGAGGTTACAGAGATAGGGAGGAGTGTAGGGGGCTGGAGGTGGTTACAGAGATAGGGAGGGGTGTAGGGGGCTGGAGGAGGTTACAGAGATAGGGAGGGGTGTAGGGGGCTGGAGGTGGTTGCAGAGATAGGGAGGGGTGTAGGGGACTGGAGGAGGTTACAGACATAGGGAGGGGTGTAGGGGGCTGGATGAGGTTGCCGGGATAGGGAGGGGTGTAGGGGACTGGAGGAGGTTACAGTGAGAGCGAGGGGTGTAGGGGGCTGGAGGAGGTTACAGAGATAGGGAGGGGTGTAGGGGGCTGGAGGAGGTTACAGAGATAGGGAGGGGTGTAGGGGGCTGGAGGAGGTTACAGAGATAGGGAGGGTTGTAGGGGGCTGGAGGAGGTTACAGAGATAGGGTGGGTTGTAGGGGACTGGAGGAGGTTACAGAGATAGGGAGGGTTGTAGGGGGCTGGAGGAGGTTACAGAGATCGGGAGGGGTGTAGTGGGCTGGAGGAGGTTACAGAGATAGGGAGGGGTGTAGGGGGGCTGGAGGAGGTTACAGAGATAGGGAGGGGTGTAGGGGGCTGGAGGAGGTTACAGAGATAGGGAGGGTTGTAGGGGGCTGCAGGAGGTTACAGAGATAGGGAGGGTTGTAGGGGACTGGAGGTGGTTGCAGAGATAGGGAGGGGTGTCGGGGCTGGAGGAGGTTACAGAGATAGGGAGGGGTGTGGGGGGACTGGAGGAGGTTACAGAGATAGGGAGGGGTGTGGGGGGACTGGAGGAGGTTACAGAGATAGGGAGGGTTGTAGGGGGCTGGAGGAGGTTACAGAGATAGGGAGGGTTGTAGGGGGCTGGAGGAGGTTACAGAGATAGGGAGGGTTGGAGGAGGTTACAGAGATAGGGAGGGTTGTAGGGGGCTGGAGGAGGTTACAGAGATAGGGAGGGTTGTAGGGGGCTGGAGGAGGTTACAGAGATAGGGAGGGTTGTAGGGGGCTGGAGAGGTTACAGAGATAGGGAGGGTTGTAGGGGGCTGGAGGAGGTTACAGAGATAGGGAGGGGTGTGTGGGGACTGGAGGAGGTTACAGAGATAGGGAGGGGTGTGGGGGGTCTGGAGGAGGTTACAGAGATAGGGAGGGTTGTAGGGGGCTGGAGGAGGTTACAGAGATAGGGAGGGTTGTAGGGGACTGGAGGAGATTACAGAGATGGGGAGGGTTGTAGGGGCTGGAGGAGGTTACAGAGATAGGGAGGGTTGTAGGGGCTGGAGGAGGTTACAGAGATAGGGAGGTGGTGTAGGGGCTGGAGGAGGTTACAGAGATAGGGAGGGGTGTAGGGGGACTGGAGGAGGTTACAGAGTTAGGGAGGGGTGTAGGGGGCTGGAGGAGGTTACAGAGTTAGGGAGGGGTGTAGGGGCTGGCGGAGGTTACAGAGATAGGGAGGTGTGTAGGGACTGGAGGAGGTTACAGAGATAGGGAGGGGTGTAGGCGCTGGAGGAGGTTACAGAGATAGGGAGATGTGTAGGGACTGGAGGAGGTTACAGAGATAGGGAGGGGTGTAGGGGGACTGGAGGAGGTTACAGAGATAGGGAGGGGTGTAGGTGCTGGAGGAGGTTACAGAGATAGGGAGGGTGTAGGGGGGCTGGAGGAGGTTACAGAGATGGGGAGGGGTGTCGGGGGCTGGAGGAGGTTACAGAGATAGGGAGGGGTGTAGGGGGCTGGAGGAGGTTACAGAGATGGGGAGGGGTGTAGGGGGCTGGAGGAGGTTACAGAGATAGGGAGGGGTGTAGGGGGCTGGAGGAGGTTACAGAGATGGGAGGGGTGTAGGGGGCTGGAGGAGGTTACAGAGATAGGGAGGGGTGTAGGGGGCTGGTGGAGGTTACAGAGATAGGGAGGGGTGTAGGGGACTGGAGGAGGTTACAGACATAGGGAGGGGTGTAGGGGGCTGGATGAGGTTGCCGGGATAGGGAGGGGTGTAGGGGACTGGAGGAGGTTACAGTGAGAGCGAGGGGTGTAGGGGGCTGGAGGAGGTTACAGAGATAGGGAGGGGTGTAGGGGGCTGGAGGAGGTTACAGAGATAGGGAGGGGTGTAGGGGGCTGGAGGAGGTTACAGAGATAGGGAGGGTTGTAGGGGGCTGGAGGAGGTTACAGAGATAGGGTGGGTTGTAGGGGACTGGAGGAGGTTACAGAGATAGGGAGGGTTGTAGGGGGCTGGAGGAGGTTACAGAGATCGGGAGGGGTGTAGTGGGCTGGAGGAGGTTACAGAGATAGGGAGGGGTGTAGGGGGGCTGGAGGAGGTTACAGAGATAGGGAGGGGTGTAGGGGGCTGGAGGAGGTTACAGAGATAGGGAGGGTTGTAGGGGGCTGCAGGAGGTTACAGAGATAGGGAGGGTTGTAGGGGACTGGAGGTGGTTGCAGAGATAGGGAGGGGTGTCGGGGCTGGAGGAGGTTACAGAGATAGGGAGGGGTGTGGGGGGACTGGAGGAGGTTACAGAGATAGGGAGGGGTGTGGGGGGACTGGAGGAGGTTACAGAGATAGGGAGGGTTGTAGGGGGCTGGAGGAGGTTACAGAGATAGGGAGGGTTGTAGGGGGCTGGAGGAGGTTACAGAGATAGGGAGGGTTGGAGGAGGTTACAGAGATAGGGAGGGTTGTAGGGGGCTGGAGGAGGTTACAGAGATAGGGAGGGTTGTAGGGGGCTGGAGGAGGTTACAGAGATAGGGAGGGTTGTAGGGGGCTGGAGAGGTTACAGAGATAGGGAGGGTTGTAGGGGGCTGGAGGAGGTTACAGAGATAGGGAGGGGTGTGTGGGGACTGGAGGAGGTTACAGAGATAGGGAGGGGTGTGGGGGGTCTGGAGGAGGTTACAGAGATAGGGAGGGTTGTAGGGGGCTGGAGGAGGTTACAGAGATAGGGAGGGTTGTAGGGGACTGGAGGAGATTACAGAGATGGGGAGGGTTGTAGGGGCTGGAGGAGGTTACAGAGATAGGGAGGGTTGTAGGGGCTGGAGGAGGTTACAGAGATAGGGAGGTGGTGTAGGGGCTGGAGGAGGTTACAGAGATAGGGAGGGGTGTAGGGGGACTGGAGGAGGTTACAGAGTTAGGGAGGGGTGTAGGGGGCTGGAGGAGGTTACAGAGTTAGGGAGGGGTGTAGGGGCTGGCGGAGGTTACAGAGATAGGGAGGTGTGTAGGGACTGGAGGAGGTTACAGAGATAGGGAGGGGTGTAGGCGCTGGAGGAGGTTACAGAGATAGGGAGATGTGTAGGGACTGGAGGAGGTTACAGAGATAGGGAGGGGTGTAGGGGGACTGGAGGAGGTTACAGAGATAGGGAGGGGTGTAGGTGCTGGAGGAGGTTACAGAGATAGGGAGGGTGTAGGGGGGCTGGAGGAGGTTACAGAGATGGGGAGGGGTGTCGGGGGCTGGAGGAGGTTACAGAGATAGGGAGGGGTGTAGGGGGCTGGAGGAGGTTACAGAGATGGGGAGGGGTGTAGGGGGCTGGAGGAGGTTACAGAGATAGGGAGGGGTGTAGGGGGCTGGAGGAGGTTACAGAGATGGGAGGGGTGTAGGGGGCTGGAGGAGGTTACAGAGATAGGGAGGGGTGTAGGGGGCTGGTGGAGGTTACAGAGATAGGGAGGGGTGTAGGGGACTGGAGGAGGTTACAGAGATAGGGAGGGGTGTAGGGGGCTGGAGGAGGGTACAGAGATAGGGAGGGGTGTAGGGGGCTGGAGGATGTTACAGAGATAGGGAGGGGTGTCGGGGGCTGGAGGAGGTTACAGACATAGGGAGGGTGTAGGGGACTGGAGGAGGTTACAGAGATAGGGAGTGTTGTAGGGGACTGGAGGAGGTTACAGAGATAGGGAGGGGTGTAGGGGGCTGGAGGAGGTTACAGAGGTAGGGAGGGGTGTAGCGGGCTGGAGGAGGTTACAGAGATAGGGAGGAGTGTAGGGGGCTGGAGGTGGTTACAGAGATAGGGAGGGGTGTAGGGGGCTGGAGGAGGTTACAGAGATAGGGAGGGGTGTAGGGGGCTGGAGGTGGTTGCAGAGATAGGGAGGGGTGTAGGGGACTGGAGGAGGTTACAGACATAGGGAGGGGTGTAGGGGGCTGGATGAGGTTGCCGGGATAGGGAGGGGTGTAGGGGACTGGAGGAGGTTACAGTGATAGCGAGGGGTGTAGGGGGCTGGAGGAGGTTACAGAGATAGGGAGGGGTGTAGGGGGCTGGAGGAGGTTACAGAGATAGGGAGGGGTGTAGGGGGCTGGAGGAGGTTACAGAGATAGGGAGGGTTGTAGGGGGCTGGAGGAGGTTACAGAGATAGGGTGGGTTGTAGGGGACTGGAGGAGGTTACAGAGATAGGGAGGGTTGTAGGGGGCTGGAGGAGGTTACAGAGATAGGGAGGGGTGTAGTGGGCTGGAGGAGGTTACAGAGATAGGGAGGGGTGTAGGGGGGCTGGAGGAGGTTACAGAGATAGGGAGGGGTGTAGGGGGCTGGAGGAGGTTACAGAGATAGGGAGGGTTGTAGGGGGCTGGAGGAGGTTACAGAGATAGGGAGGGTTGTAGGGGACTGGAGGTGGTTGCAGAGATAGGGAGGGGTGTAGTGGGCTGGAGGAGGTTACAGAGATAGGGAGCGGTGTAGGGGGGCTGGAGGTGGTTGCAGAGATAGGGAGGGGTGTAGGGGGCTGGAGGACGTTACAGAGATAGGGAGGGTGTAGGGTACTGGAGGAGGGAACAGAGATGGGGAGGGGTGTAGGGGGCTGGAGGAGGTTACAGAGATAAGGAGGGGTGTAGGGGGCTGGAGGAGGTTACAGAGATAGGGAGGGTGTAGGGGGCTGGAGGAGGTTACAGAGATAGGGAGGGGTGTAGGGGGCTGGAGGAGGTTACAGAGTTAGGGAGGGGTGTAGGGGCTGGCGGAGGTTACAGAGATAGGGAGGTGTGTAGGGACTGGAGGAGGTTACAGAGATAGGGAGGGGTGTAGGCGCTGGAGGAGGTTACAGAGATAGGGAGATGTGTAGGGGGCTGGAGGAGGGTACAGAGATAGGGAGGGGTGTAGGGGGCTGGAGGATGTTACAGAGATAGGGAGGGGTGTCGGGGGCTGGAGGAGGTTACAGACATAGGGAGGGTGTAGGGGACTGGAGGAGGTTACAGAGATAGGGAGTGTTGTAGGGGACTGGAGGAGGTTATAGAGATAGGGAGGGGTGTAGGGGGCTGGAGGAGGTTACAGAGGTAGGGAGGGGTGTAGCGGGCTGGAGGAGGTTACAGAGATAGGGAGGAGTGTAGGGGGCTGGAGGTGGTTACAGAGATAGGGAGGGGTGTAGGGGGCTGGAGGAGGTTACAGAGATAGGGAGGGGTGTAGGGGGCTGGAGGTGGTTGCAGAGATAGGGAGGGGTGTAGGGGACTGGAGGAGGTTACAGACATAGGGAGGGGTGTAGGGGGCTGGATGAGGTTGCCGGGATAGGGAGGGGTGTAGGGGACTGGAGGAGGTTACAGTGAGAGCGAGGGGTGTAGGGGGCTGGAGGAGGTTACAGAGATAGGGAGGGGTGTAGGGGGCTGGAGGAGGTTACAGAGATAGGGAGGGGTGTAGGGGGCTGGAGGAGGTTACAGAGATAGGGAGGGTTGTAGGGGGCTGGAGGAGGTTACAGAGATAGGGTGGGTTGTAGGGGACTGGAGGAGGTTACAGAGATAGGGAGGGTTGTAGGGGGCTGGAGGAGGTTACAGAGATCGGGAGGGGTGTAGTGGGCTGGAGGAGGTTACAGAGATAGGGAGGGGTGTAGGGGGGCTGGAGGAGGTTACAGAGATAGGGAGGGGTGTAGGGGGCTGGAGGAGGTTACAGAGATAGGGAGGGTTGTAGGGGGCTGCAGGAGGTTACAGAGATAGGGAGGGTTGTAGGGGACTGGAGGTGGTTGCAGAGATAGGGAGGGGTGTCGGGGCTGGAGGAGGTTACAGAGATAGGGAGGGGTGTGGGGGGACTGGAGGAGGTTACAGAGATAGGGAGGGGTGTGGGGGGACTGGAGGAGGTTACAGAGATAGGGAGGGTTGTAGGGGGCTGGAGGAGGTTACAGAGATAGGGAGGGTTGTAGGGGGCTGGAGGAGGTTACAGAGATAGGGAGGGTTGGAGGAGGTTACAGAGATAGGGAGGGTTGTAGGGGGCTGGAGGAGGTTACAGAGATAGGGAGGGTTGTAGGGGGCTGGAGGAGGTTACAGAGATAGGGAGGGTTGTAGGGGGCTGGAGAGGTTACAGAGATAGGGAGGGTTGTAGGGGGCTGGAGGAGGTTACAGAGATAGGGAGGGGTGTGTGGGGACTGGAGGAGGTTACAGAGATAGGGAGGGGTGTGGGGGGTCTGGAGGAGGTTACAGAGATAGGGAGGGTTGTAGGGGGCTGGAGGAGGTTACAGAGATAGGGAGGGTTGTAGGGGACTGGAGGAGATTACAGAGATGGGGAGGGTTGTAGGGGCTGGAGGAGGTTACAGAGATAGGGAGGGTTGTAGGGGCTGGAGGAGGTTACAGAGATAGGGAGGTGGTGTAGGGGCTGGAGGAGGTTACAGAGATAGGGAGGGGTGTAGGGGGACTGGAGGAGGTTACAGAGTTAGGGAGGGGTGTAGGGGGCTGGAGGAGGTTACAGAGTTAGGGAGGGGTGTAGGGGCTGGCGGAGGTTACAGAGATAGGGAGGTGTGTAGGGACTGGAGGAGGTTACAGAGATAGGGAGGGGTGTAGGCGCTGGAGGAGGTTACAGAGATAGGGAGATGTGTAGGGACTGGAGGAGGTTACAGAGATAGGGAGGGGTGTAGGGGGACTGGAGGAGGTTACAGAGATAGGGAGGGGTGTAGGTGCTGGAGGAGGTTACAGAGATAGGGAGGGTGTAGGGGGGCTGGAGGAGGTTACAGAGATGGGGAGGGGTGTCGGGGGCTGGAGGAGGTTACAGAGATAGGGAGGGGTGTAGGGGGCTGGAGGAGGTTACAGAGATGGGGAGGGGTGTAGGGGGCTGGAGGAGGTTACAGAGATAGGGAGGGGTGTAGGGGGCTGGAGGAGGTTACAGAGATGGGAGGGGTGTAGGGGGCTGGAGGAGGTTACAGAGATAGGGAGGGGTGTAGGGGGCTGGTGGAGGTTACAGAGATAGGGAGGGGTGTAGGGGACTGGAGGAGGTTACAGAGATAGGGAGGGGTGTAGGGGGCTGGAGGAGGGTACAGAGATAGGGAGGGGTGTAGGGGGCTGGAGGATGTTACAGAGATAGGGAGGGGTGTCGGGGGCTGGAGGAGGTTACAGACATAGGGAGGGTGTAGGGGACTGGAGGAGGTTACAGAGATAGGGAGTGTTGTAGGGGACTGGAGGAGGTTACAGAGATAGGGAGGGGTGTAGGGGGCTGGAGGAGGTTACAGAGGTAGGGAGGGGTGTAGCGGGCTGGAGGAGGTTACAGAGATAGGGAGGAGTGTAGGGGGCTGGAGGTGGTTACAGAGATAGGGAGGGGTGTAGGGGGCTGGAGGAGGTTACAGAGATAGGGAGGGGTGTAGGGGGCTGGAGGTGGTTGCAGAGATAGGGAGGGGTGTAGGGGACTGGAGGAGGTTACAGACATAGGGAGGGGTGTAGGGGGCTGGATGAGGTTGCCGGGATAGGGAGGGGTGTAGGGGACTGGAGGAGGTTACAGTGATAGCGAGGGGTGTAGGGGGCTGGAGGAGGTTACAGAGATAGGGAGGGGTGTAGGGGGCTGGAGGAGGTTACAGAGATAGGGAGGGGTGTAGGGGGCTGGAGGAGGTTACAGAGATAGGGAGGGTTGTAGGGGGCTGGAGGAGGTTACAGAGATAGGGTGGGTTGTAGGGGACTGGAGGAGGTTACAGAGATAGGGAGGGTTGTAGGGGGCTGGAGGAGGTTACAGAGATAGGGAGGGGTGTAGTGGGCTGGAGGAGGTTACAGAGATAGGGAGGGGTGTAGGGGGGCTGGAGGAGGTTACAGAGATAGGGAGGGGTGTAGGGGGCTGGAGGAGGTTACAGAGATAGGGAGGGTTGTAGGGGGCTGGAGGAGGTTACAGAGATAGGGAGGGTTGTAGGGGACTGGAGGTGGTTGCAGAGATAGGGAGGGGTGTAGTGGGCTGGAGGAGGTTACAGAGATAGGGAGCGGTGTAGGGGGGCTGGAGGTGGTTGCAGAGATAGGGAGGGGTGTAGGGGGCTGGAGGACGTTACAGAGATAGGGAGGGTGTAGGGTACTGGAGGAGGGAACAGAGATGGGGAGGGGTGTAGGGGGCTGGAGGAGGTTACAGAGATAAGGAGGGGTGTAGGGGGCTGGAGGAGGTTACAGAGATAGGGAGGGTGTAGGGGGCTGGAGGAGGTTACAGAGATAGGGAGGGGTGTAGGGGCTGGAGGAGGTTGCAGAGATAAGGAGGGGTGTAGGGGGCTGGAGGAGGTTACAGAGATAGGGAGGGGTGTAGGGCACTGGAGGAGGTTACAGAGATAGGGAGGGTGTAGGGGGATGAAGGAGGTTACAGAGATAGGGAGGGGTGTAGGGGGATGAAGGAGGTTACAGAGATAGGGAGGGGTGTAGGGGCTGGAGGAGGTTACAGAGATAGGGAGGGTGTAGGGGGGCTGGAGGAGGTTACAGAGATCGGGAGGGTGTCGGGGGCTGGAGGAGGTTACAGAGATAGGGAGGGGTGTAGGGGCCTGGAGGAGGTTACAGAGATAGGGAGGGGTGTAGGGGCAGGAGGAGGTTACAGAGATAGGGAGGGTGTAGGGGGGCTGGAGGAGGTTACAGAGATAGGGAGGGTGTCGGGGGCTGGAGGTGGTTACAGAGATAGGGAGAGTGTAGGGGCCTGGAAGAGGTTACAGAGATAGGGAGGGTGTAGGGCCTGGAAGAGGTTACAGAGATAGGGAGGGTGTAGGGGGCTGGAGGAGGTTACAGAGATAGGGAGGGTGTAGGGGCTGGAGGAGGTTACAGAGATAGGGAGGGGTGTAGGGGCTGGAGGAGGTTACAGAGATAGGGATGGTGTAGGGGGGCTGGAGGAGGTTACAGAGATAGGGAGGGTGTCGGGGGCTGGAGGAGGTTACAGAGATAGGGAGGGGTGTAGGGGCCTGGAGGAGGTTACAGAGATAGGGAGGGGTGTAGGGGCAGGAGGAGGTTACAGAGATAGGGAGGGTGTAGGGGGGCTGGAGGAGGTTACAGAGATAGGCAGGGTGTCGGGGGCTGGAGGAGGTTACAGAGATAGGCAGGGTGTCGGGGGCTGGAGGAGGTTATAGAGATAGGGAGGGTGTAGGGGCCTGGAAGAGGTTACAGAGATAGGGAGGGTGTAGGGGCTGGAGGAGGTTACAGAGATAGGGAGGGGTGTAGGGGGCTGGAGGAGGTTACAGAGATAGGGAGGGTGTAGGGGGGCTGGAGGAGGTTACAGAGATAGGGAGGGTGTCGGGGGCTGGAGGAGGTTACAGAGATAGGGAGGGGTGTAGGGGACTGGAGGAGGTTACAGAGAT
Organism: Scyliorhinus torazame; assembly: GCF_047496885.1. Lineage (NCBI taxonomy): Eukaryota > Metazoa > Chordata > Chondrichthyes > Carcharhiniformes > Scyliorhinidae > Scyliorhinus > Scyliorhinus torazame. Next base: position 3,416,559 of record NC_092738.1, read on the forward strand.
AGGGAGGGGTGTAGGGGGCTGGAGGAGGGTACAGAGATAGGGAACGGTGTAGGGGGCTGGAGGATGTTACAGAGATAGGGAGGGGTGTCGGGGGCTGGAGGAGGTTACAGACATAGGGAGGGTGTAGGGGACTGGAGGAGGTTACAGAGATAGGGAGGGTTGTAGGGGACTGGAGGAGGTTACAGAGATAGGGAGGGGTGTAGGGGGCTGGAGGAGGTTACAGAGGTAGGGAGGGGTGTAGGGGGCTGGAGGTGGTTGCAGAGATAGGGAGGGGTGTAGGGGACTGGAGGAGGTTACAGACATAGGGAGGGGTGGTGGGGGCTGGATGAGGTTGCCGGGATAGGGAGGGGTGTAGGGGGCTGGAGGAGGTTACAGAGATAGGGAGGGGTGTAGGGGGCTGGAGGATGTTACAGAGATAGGGAGGGGTGTAGGGGGCTGGAGGAGGTTACAGAGATAGGGAGGGTTGTAGGGGGCTGGAGGAGGTTACAGAGATAGGGAGGGGTGTAGGGGCAGGAGGAGGTTACAGAGATAGGGAGGGGTGTAGGGGGCTGGAGGAGGTTACAGAGATAGGGAGGGGTGTAGGGGCCTGGAGGAGGTTACAGAGATAGGGAGGGGTGTAGGGGGCTGGAGGAGGTTACAGAGATAGGGAGGGTGTAGGGGGGCTGGAGGAGGTTACAGAGATAGGGAGGGTGTCGGGGGCTGGAGGAGGTTACAGAGATAGGGAGGGGTGTAGGGGCCTGGAGGAGGTTACAGAGATAGGGAGGGGTGTAGGGGCAGGAGGAGGTTACAGAGATAGGGAGGGTGTAGGGGGGCTGGAGGAGGTTACAGAGATAGGGAGGGTGTCGGGGGCTGGAGGAGGTTACAGAGATAGGGAGGGGTGTAGGGGCCTGGAAGAGGTTACAGAGATAGGGAGGGTGTAGGGGCTGGAGGAGGTTACAGAGATAGGGAGGGGTGTAGGGGGCTGGAGGAGGTTACAGAGATAGGGAGGGTGTAGGGGGGCTGGAGGAGGTTACAGAGATAGGGAGGGTGTCGGGGGCTGGAGGAGGTTACAGAGATAGGGAGGGGTGTAGGGGACTGGAGGAGGTTACAGAGGTAGGGATGGGTGTAGGGGGCTGGAGGATGTTACAGAGATAGGGAGGGGTGTCGGGGGCTGGAGGAGGTTACAGAGATAGGGAGGGTTGTAGGGGCTGGAGGAGGTTACAGAGATAGGGAGGGTGTAGGGGGGCTGGAGGAGGTTACAGAGATAGGGAGGGTGTCGGGGGCTGGAGGAGGTTACAGAGATAGGGAGGGGTGTAGGGGACTGGACGAGGTTACAGAGATAGGGAACGGTGTAGGGGGCTGGAGGATGTTACAGAGATAGGGAGGGGTGTCGGGGGCTGGAGGAGGTTACAGACATAGGGAGGGTGTAGGGGACTGGAGGAGGTTACAGAGATAGGGAGGGTTGTAGGGGACTAGAGGAGGTTACAGAGATAGGGAGGGGTGTAGGGGGCTGGAGGAGGTTACAGAGGTAGGGAGGGGTGTAGGGGGCTGGAGGTGGTTGCAGAGATAGGGAGGGGTGTAGGGGACTGGAGGAGGTTACAGACATAGGGAGGGGTGGTGGGGGCTGGATGAGGTTGCCGGGATAGGGAGGGGTGTAGGGGACTGGAGGAGGTTACAGTGATAGCGAGGGGTGTAGGGGGCTGGAGGAGGTTACAGAGATAGGGAGGGGTGTAGGGGGCTGGAGGATGTTACAGAGATAGGGAGGGGTGTAGGGGGCTGGAGGAGGTTACAGAGATAGGGAGGGTTGTAGGGGGCTGGAGGAGGTTATAGAGATAGGGTGGGTTGTAGGGGACTGCAGGAGGTTACAGAGATAGGGAGGGTTGTAGGGGGCTGGAGGAGGTTACAGTGATAGGGTGGGTTGTAGGGGGCTGGAGGAGGTTACAGAGATAGGGAGGGGTGTAGTGGGCTGGAAGAGGTTACAGAGATAGGGAGGGGTGTAGGGGGGCTGGAGGAGGTTACAGAGATAGGGAGGGGTGTAGGGGGGCTGGAGGTGGTTGCAGAGATAGGGAGGGTGTCGGGGGCTGGAGGAGGTAACAGAGATAGGGAGGGTTGTAGGGGGCTGGAGGAGGTTACAGAGATAGGGAGGGGTGTCGGGGCTGGAGGAGGTTACAGACATAGGGAGGGGTGTAGGGGACTGGAGGAGGTTACAGAGATAGGGAACGGTGTAGGGGGCTGGAGGATGTTACAGAGATAGGGAGGGGTGTCGGGGGCTGGAGGAGGTTACAGACATAGGGAGGGTGTAGGGGACTGGAGGAGGTTACAGAGATAGGGAGGGTTGTAGGGGACTAGAGGAGGTTACAGAGATAGGGAGGGGTGTAGGGGGCTCGAGGAGGTTACAGAGGTAGGGAGGGGTGTAGGGGGCTGGAGGTGGTTGCAGAGATAGGGAGGGGTGTAGGGGACTGGAGGAGGTTACAGACATAGGGAGGGGTGGTGGGGGCTGGATGAGGTTGCCGGGATAGGGAGGGGTGTAGGGGACTGGAGGAGGTTACAGTGATAGCGAGGGGTGTAGGGGGCTGGAGGAGGTTACAGAGATAGGGAGGGGTGTAGGGGGCTGGAGGATGTTACAGAGATAGGGAGGGGTGTAGGGGGCTGGAGGAGGTTACAGAGATAGGGAGGGTTGTAGGGGGCTGGAGGAGGTTACAGAGATAGGGTGGGTTGTAGGGGACTGCAGGAGGTTACAGAGATAGGGAGGGTTGTAGGGGGCTGGAGGAGGTTACAGTGATAGGGTGGGTTGTAGGGGGCTGGAGGAGGTTACAGAGATAGGGAGGGGTGTAGTGGGCTTGAAGAGGTTACAGAGATAGGGAGGGGTGTAGGGGGGCTGGAGGAGGTTACAGAGATAGGGAGGGGTGTAGGGGCGCTGGAGGTGGTTGCAGAGATAGGGAGGGCTGTAGGGGGCTGGAGGACGTTACAGAGATAGGGAGGTGTGCAGGGGGCTGGAGGAGGTTACAGAGATAGGGAGGGTGTAGGGTACTGGAGGAGGGTACAGAGATGGGGAGGGGTGTAGGGGGCTGGAGGAGGTTACAGAGATAAGGAGGGGTGTAGGGGGCTGGAGGAGGTTACAGAGATAGGGAGGGTGTAGAGGGGCTGGAGGAGGTTACAGAGATAGGGAGGGGTGTAGGGGCTGGAGGAGGTTGCAGAGATAAGGAGGGGTGTAGGGGGCTGGAGGAGGTTACAGAGATAGGGAGGGGTGTAGGGCACAGGATGAGGTTACAGAGATAGGGACGGGTGTAGGGGACTGGAGGAGGTTACAGAGATAGGGAGGGTGTAGGGGGATGAAGGAGGTTACAGAGATACGGAGGGGTGTAGGGGGATGAAGGAGGTTACAGAGATAGGGAGGGGTGTAGGGGGCTGGAGGAGGTTACAGAGATAGGAAGGGGTGTAGGGGCTGGAGGAGGTTACAGAGATAGGGAGGGTGTAGGGGGGCTGGAGGAGGTTACAGAGATAGGGAGGGTGTCGGGGGCTGGAGGAGGTTACAGAGATAGGGAGGGGTGTAGGGGCCTGGAGGAGGTGACAGAGATAGGGAGGGGTGTAGGGGCAGGAGGAGGTTACAGAGATAGGGAGGGTGTAGGGGGGCTGGAGGAGGTTACAGAGATAGGGAGGGTGTCGGGGGCTGGAGGAGGTTACAGAGATAGGGAGGGGTGTAGGGGCCTGGAAGAGGTTACAGAGATAGGGAGGGTGTAGGGGCTGGAGGAGGTTACAGAGATAGGGAGGGGTGTAGGGGGCTGGAGGAGGTTACAGAGATAGGGAGGGTGTAGGGGGGCTGGAGGAGCTTACAGAGATAGGAAGGTGTCGGGGACTGGAGGAGGTTACAGAGATAGGGAGGGGTGTAGGGGCCTGGAGGAGGTTACCGAGATAGGGAGGGTGTAGCGGCTGGAGGAGGTTACAGAGATAGGGAGGGGTGTAGGGGGCTGGAGGAGGTTACAGAGATAGGGAGGGAGTAGGGGCTGGAGGAGGTTACAGAGATAGGGAGGGGTGTAGGGGGCTGGAGGAGGTTACGGAGATAGGGAGGGTTGTAGGGGGCTGGAGGAGTTTACAGAGATAGGGAGGGTTGTAGGGGGCTGGAGGAGGTTACAGAGATAGGGAGGGTTGTAGGGGGCAGGAGGAGGTTACAGAGATAGGGAGGGGTGTAGGGGGCTGGAGGAGGTTACAGATATAGGGAGGGGTGTAGGGGGCTGGAGGAGGTTACAGAGATAGGGAGGGGTGTAGGGGACTGGAGGATGTTACAGAGATAGGGAGGGGTGAGGGGGCTGGAGGAGGTTACAGAGATAGGGAGGGTTGTAGTGGGCTGGAGGAGGTTACAGAGATAGGGAGGGGTGTAGGGGACTGGAGGAGGTTACAGAGATAGGGAGGGGTGTAGGGGACTGGAGGAGGTTACAGAGATAGGGAGGGGTGTAGAGGGCTGGAGGAGGTTACAGTGATAGGGAGGGGTGTAGGGGGCTGGAGGAGGTTACAGAGATATGGAGAGTGTAGGGGGCTGGAGGAGGTTACAGAGATAGGGAGGGGTGTAGGGGGCTGGAGGAGGTTACAGAGATAGGGAGGGTGTAGGGGGGCTGGAGGAGGTTACAGCGAGAGGGAGGGCTGTCGGGGGCTGGAGGAGGTTACAGAGATAGGGAGGGGTGTAGTGGGCTGGAGGAGGTTACAGAGATAGGGAGGGTTGTAGGGGATTGGAGGAGGTTACAGAGATAGGGAGTGGTGTAGGGGACTGGAGGTGGTTGCAGAGATAGGGAGGGGTGTAGGGGCTGGAGGAGGTTACAGTGATAGGGAGGGGTGTAGGGGACTGGAGGTGGTTGCAGAGATAGGGAGGGGTGTAGGGGCTGGAGGAGGTTACAGTGATAGGGAGGGGTGTAGGGGACTGGAGGAGGTTACAGAGATAGGGAGGGTTGTAGGGGATTGGAGGAGGTTACAGAGATAGGGAGTGGTGTAGGGGACTGGAGGTGGTTGCAGAGATAGGGAGGGGTGTAGGGGCTGGAGGAGGTTACAGTGATAGGGAGGGGTGTAGGGGACTGGAGGAGGTTGCAGAGGTAGGGAGGTTTGTAGGGGCTGGAGGAGGTTACAGAGATAGGGAGGGGTGTAGGGGCAGGAGGAGGTTACAGATATAGTGAGGGGTGTAGGGGACTGGAGGAGGTTACAGAGGTAGGGAGGGGTGTAGGGGGGCTGGAGGAGGTTACAGAGATAGGGAGGGGTGTAGGGGGCTGGAGGACGTTACAGAGATAGGGAGGGTTGTATGGGCTGGAGGAGGTTACAGAGATAGGGAGGGGTGTAGGGGACTGGAGGAGGTTATAGAGATAGGGATGGGTGTCGGGGGAGTCGAGGAGGTTACAGAGATAGGGAGGGGTGTAGGGGGCTGGAGGAGGTTACAGAGATAGGGAGGGGTGTAGATGCTGGAGGAGGTTACAGAGATAGGGAGGGTTGTAGGGGACTGGAGGAGGTTACAGAGATAGGGAGGGGTGTAGGGGGCTGGAGGAGGTTACAGAGATGGGGAGGGGTGTAGGGGGGCTGGAGGAGGTTACAGAGATAGGGAGGGGTGTAGGGGGCTGGAGGAGGTTACAGAGATAGGGAGGGGTGTAGGGGGACTGGAGGAGGTTACAGAGATAGGGAGGGTGTGGGGGACTGGAGGAGGTTACAGAGATGGGGAGGGGTGTAGGGGGCTGGAGGAGGTTACAGAGATATGGAGGGGTGTAGGAGACTGGAGGAGGTTACAGAGATAGGGAGGGGTGTAGGGGGGCTGGAGGAGGTTACAGAGATAGGGAGGGGTGTAGGGGGACTGGAGGAGGTTACAGAGATAGGGAGGGGTGTAGGGGGACTGGAGGAGGTTACAGAGATAGGGAGGGTTGTAGGGGCTGGAGGAGGTTACAGTGATAGGGAGGGGTGTCGGGGCTGGAGGAGGTTACAGAGATAGGGAGGGGTGTAGGGGGCTGGAGGAGTTTACAGAGATAGGGAGGGTTGTAGGGGGACTGGAGGAGGTTACAGAGATAGGGAGGGGTGTGGGGGGACTGGAGGAGGTTACAGAGATAGGGAGGGTTGTAGGGGGCTGGAGGAGGTTACAGAGATAGGGAGGGTTGTAGGGGGCTGGAGGAGGTTACAGAGATAGGGAGGGGTGTGGGGGGACTGGAGGAGGTTACAGAGATAGGGAGGGGTGTGGGGGGACTGGAGGAGGTTACAGAGATAGGGAGGGTTGTAGGGGGCTGGAGGAGGTTACAGAGATAGGGAGGGTTGTAGGGGGCTGGAGGAGGTTACAGAGATAGGGAGGGTTGTAGGGGGCTGGAGGAGGTTACAGAGATAGGGAGGGGTGTGGGGGGACTGGAGGAGGTTACAGAGATAGGGAGGGGTGTGGGGGGACTGGAGGAGGTTACAGAGATAGGGAGGGTTGTAGGGGGCTGGAGGAGGTTACAGAGATAGGGAGGGTTGTAGGGGGCTGGAGGAGGTTACAGAGATAGGGAGGGTTGTAGGGGGTTGGAGGAGGTTACAGAGATAGGGAGGGTTGTAGGGGGCTGGAGGAGGTTACAGAGATAGGGAGGGTTGTAGGGGGCTGGAGGAGGTTACAGAGATAGGGAGGGTTGTAGGGGGCTGGAGGAGGTTACAGAGATAGGGAGGGTTGTAGGGGGCTGGAGGAGGTTACAGAGATAGGGAGGGGTGTGTGGGGACTGGAGGAGGTTACAGAGATAGGGAGGGGTGTGGGGGGACTGGAGGAGGTTACAGAGATAGGGAGGGTTGTAGGGGGCTGGAGGAGGTTACAGAGATAGGGAGGGGTGTAGGGGGCTGGAGGAGGTTACAGAGTTAGGGAGGGGTGTAGGGGCTGGCGGAGGTTACAGAGATAGGGAGGTGTGTAGGGACTGGAGGAGGTTACAGAGATAGGGAGGGGTGTAGGCGCTGGAGGAGGTTACAGAGATAGGGAGATGTGTAGGGACTGGAGGAGGTTACAGAGATAGGGAGGGGTGTAGGGGGACTGGAGGAGGTTACAGAGATAGGGAGGGGTGTAGGTGCTGGAGGAGGTTACAGAGATAGGGAGGGTGTAGGGGGGCTGGAGGAGGTTACAGAGATGGGGAGGGGTGTCGGGGGCTGGAGGAGGTTACAGAGATAGGGAGGGGTGTAGGGGGCTGGAGGAGGTTACCGAGATAGGGAGGGGTGTAGGGGCTGGAGGAGGTTACCGAAATAGGGAGGGTTGTAGGGGGCTGGAGGAGGTGACAGAGATAGGGAGGGGTGTAGGGGCTGGAGGAGGTTACAGAGATCGGGAGGGGTGTAGGGGGCTGGAGGAGGTTACAGAGATAGGGAGGGGTGTAGGGGCTGGAGGAGGTTACAGAGATGGGGAGGGTTGTAGGGGCTGGAGGAGGTTACAGAGATGGGGAGGGTTGTAGGGGCTGGAGGAGGTTACAGAGATGGGGAGGGTTGTAGGGGCTGGAGGAGGTTACAGAGATGGGGAGGGTTGTAGGGGCTGGAGGAGGTTACAGAGATAGGGAGGGGTGTAGGGGGCTGGAGGAGGTTACAGAGATAGGGAGGGGTGTCGGGGGCTGGAGGAGGTTACAGAGATAGGGATGGGTGTAGGGGGCTGGAGGAGGTTACAGAGATAGGGAGGGGTGTAGGGCCTTGAGGAGGTTACAGAGATAGGGAGGGGTGTAGGGGCTGGAGGAGGTTACAGAGATAGGGAGGGGTGTAGGGGCTGGAGGAGGTTACAGAGATAGGGAGGGGTGTAGGGGCTGGAGGAGGTTACAGAGATAGGGAGGTGTGTAGGGACTGGAGGAGGTTACAGAGATAGGGAGGGGTGTAGGGACTGGAGGAGGTTACAGAGATAGGGAGGGGTGTAGGGGCTGGAGGAGGTTACAGAGATGGGGAGTGGTGTAGGGGGCTGGAGGAGGTTACAGAGATGGGGAGGGGTGTCTCGAGGCGCGGACTGCGTGTTCTCCGCTCTGAGCCATTTCTGCTGGGCCCTGTGACTGACCCTCTTTTTTTTCCCCCCTTATTTCGTTTCCGTCCCGTGTTCCCCTCCCCTCCCTCTACCCCACCCCCTCCCCTCCCCACCCCGCTCGCCCCCTCCCCCCTGCCTCTGATGGGCTAGGTGATGCATTGGCATAATAAGGTACCTGTGTTTTCCCCCCCCCCCCTTTCCCCTCTAGCCCGCATCCTCCCCTGCTTCCCCGCAACCCACCCCCTTCTGCGACCCCACTCCTCCTCCTCCTCCTCCCTCTGTGGCTTTTCATGTGACTATCTTGTGTCTGCCTGGCCTGTGGCTGCTGCAAATCTTTACTGTCTCTGTCGTCCCCCCAGCACTGACCCTCCCACAGTGCGGCGCTCCCTCAGCACTGACCCACCCACAGTGCGGCGCTCCCTCAGCACCGACCCTCCCACAGTGCGGCACTCCCTCAGCACTGACCCTCCCACAGTGCGGAGCTCCCTCAGCACTGACCCTCCCACAGTGCGGCGCTCCCTCAGCACTGACCCTCCCACAGTGCGGCGCTCCCTCAGCACTGACCCTCCCACAGTGCGGCACTCCCTCAGCACTGACCCTCCCACAGTGCGGCGCTCCCTCAGCACTGACCCTCCCACAGTGCGGAGCTCGCTCAGCACTGACCCTCCCACAGTGCGGAGCTCCCTCAGCACTGACCCTCCCGCAGTGCGGCGCTCCCTCAGCACTGACCCTCCCACAGTGCGGCGCTCCCTCAGCACCGACCCTCCCACAGTGCGGAGCTCCCTCAGCACCGACCCTCCCACAGTGCGGCGCTCCCTCAGCACTGACCCTCCCACAGTGCGGAGCTCCCTCAGCACTGACCCTCCCGCAGTGCGGCGCTCCCTCAGCACTGACCCTCCCACAGTGTGGAGCTCCCTCAGCACTGACCCTCCCACAGTGCGGAGCTCCCTCAGCACCGACCCTCCCACAATGCGGAGCTCCCTCAGCACTGACACTCCCACAGTGCGGCGCTCCCTCAACACTGACCCTCCCACAGTGCGGCGCTCCCTCAGCACTGACCCTCCCACAGTGCGGAGCTCCCTCAGCACTGACCCTCCCACAGTGCGGAGCTCCCTCAGCACTGACCCTCCCACAGTGCGGAGCTCCCTCAGCACTGACCCCCCCCCCACAGTGCGGAGCTCCCTCAGCACCGACCCTCCCACAGTGCGGCGCTCCCTCAGCACTGACCCTCCCACAGTGCGGCGCTCCCTCAGCACTGACCCTCCCACAGTGCGGAGCTCCCTCAGCACTGACCCTCCCACAGTGCGGAGCTCCCTCAGCACTGACCCTCCCACAGTGCGGCGCTCCCTCAGCTCCGACCCTCCCACAGTGCGGAGCTCCCTCAGCACCGACCCTCCCACAGTTCGGCACTCCCTCAGCACTGACCCTCCCACAGTGCGGCACTCCCTCAGCACTGACCCTCCCACAGTGCGGCGCTCCCTCAGCACCGACCCTCCCACAGTGCGGAGCTCCCTCAGCACCGACCCTCCCACAGTGCGGCACTCCCTCAGCACTGACCCTCCCACAGTGCGGCACTCCCTCAGCACTGACCCTCCCACAGTGCGGCGCTCCCTCAGCACTGACCCTCCCACAGTGCGGTGCTCCCTCAGCACTGACCCTCCCACAGTCCGGCGCTCCCTCAGCACTGACCCTCCCACAGTGCGGCGCTCCCTCAGCACTGACCCTCCCACAGTGCGGCGCTCCCTCAGCACTGACCCTCCCACAGTGCGGAGCTCCCTCAGCACTGACCCTCCCACAGTGCGGAGCTCCCTCAGCACTGACCCTCCCACAGTGCGGTGCTCCCTCAGCACCGACCCTCCCACAGTGGGGCGCTCCCTCAGCACTGACCCTCCCACAGTGCGGAGCTCCCTCAGCACTGACCCTCCCACAGTGCGGAGCTCCCTCAGCACTGACACTCCCACAGTGCGGAGCTCCCTCAGCACTGACCCTCCCACAGTGCGGTGCTCCCTCAGCACCGACCCTCCCACAGTGCGGAGCTCCCTCAGCACTGACCCTCCCACAGTGCGGATCTCCCTCAGCACCGACCCTCCCACAGTGCGGCGCTCCCTCAACACTGACCCTCCCACAGTGCGGTGCTCCCTCAGCACCGACCCTCCCACAGTGCGGTGCTCCCTCAGCACTGACCCTCCCACAGTGCGGCGCTCACTCAGCACTGACCCTCCCACAGTGCGGATCTCCCTCAGCACTGACCCTCCCTCAGCACTGACCCTCCCTCAGTACTGACCCTCCCTCAGTGCGACGCTCCCTCAGCACTGACCCTCCCACAGTGCGGAGCTCCCTCAGCACCGACCCTCCCTCAGCACTGACCCTCCCTCAGTGCGACGCTCCCTCAGCACTGACCCACCCACAGTGCGGATCTCCCTCAGCACCGACCCTCCCTCAGCACTGACCCTCCCTCAGTGCGACGCTCCCTCAGCACTGACCCTCCCACAGTGCGGAGCTCCCTCAGCACTGACCCTCCCACAGTGCGGAGCTCCCTCAGCACTGATCCCCCCCACAGTGCGGAGCTCCCTCAGCACCGACCCTCCCGCTGTGAAGCGCTCCCTCAGCACTGACCCTCCCACAGTGCGGCGCTCCCTCAGCACTGACCCTCCCACAGTGCAGCACTCCCTGAGCACTGACCCTCCCACAGTGCGGAGCTCCCTCAGCACTGACCCTCCCACAGTGCGGCGCTCCCTCAGCACTGACCCTCCCACAGTGCGGCGCTCCCTCAGCACTGACCCTCCCACAGTGCGGAGCTCCCTCAGCACTGACCCTCCCACAGTGCGGCGCTCCCTCAGCACTGACCCTCCCACAGTGCGGCGCTCCCTCAGCACTGACCCTCCCACAGTGCGGCGCTCCCTCAGCACCGACTCTCCCACAGTGCGGAGCTCCCTCAGCACTGACCCTCCCACAGTGCGGCGCTCCCTCAGCACTGACCCTCCCACAGTGCGGCGCTCCCTCAGCACTGACCCTCCCACAGTGCGGCGCTCCCTCAGCACTGACCCTCCCACAGTGCGGCGCTCCCTCAGCACTGACCCTCCCACAGTGCGGAGCTCCCTCAGCACCGACCCTCCCACAGTGCGGCGCTCCCTCAGCACCGACCCTCCCACAGTGCGGCGCTCCCTCAGCACTGACCCTCCCACAGTGCGGCACTCCCTCAGCACTGACCCTCCCACAGTGCGGCACTCCCTCAGCACTGACCCTCCCACAGTGCGGAGCTCCCTCAGCACCGACTCTCCCACAGTGCGGAGCTCCCTCAGCACTGACCCTCCCACAGTGCAGTGCTCCCTCAGCACTGACCCTCCCACAGTGCGGAGCTCCCTCAGCACTGACCTTCCCACAGTGCGGCGCTCCCTCAGCACTGACCGTCCCACAGTGCGGAGCTCCCTCAGCACTGACCCTCCCACAGTGCGGCGCTCCCTCAGCACTGACCCTCCCACAGTGCGGCGCTCCCTCAGCACTGACCCTCCCACATTGCGGAGCTCCCTCAGCACCGACTCTCCCACAGTGCGGAGCTCCCTCAGCACTGACCCTCCCACAGTGCAGTGCTCCCTCAGCACTGACCCTCCCACAGTGCGGAGCTCCCTCAGCACTGACCTTCCCACAGTGCGGCGCTCCCTCAGCACTGACCCTCCCACAGTGCGGAGCTCCCTCAGCACTGACCCTCCCACAGTGCGGCGCTCCCTCAGCACTGACCCTCCCACAGTGCGGCGCTCCCTCAGCACTGACCCTCCCACAGTGCGGCGCTCCCTCAGCACTGACCCTCCCACAGTGCGGAGCTCCCTCAGCACCGACCCTCCCACAGTGCGGCGCTCCCTCAGCACTGACCCTCCCACAGTGCGGAGCTCCCTCAGCACCGACTCTCCCACAGTGCGGAGCTCCCTCCGCACTGACCCTCCCACAGTGCGGCGCTCCCTCAGCACTGACACTCTCACCGTGCGGCGCTCCCTCAGCACTGACCCTCCCACAGTGAGGCGCTCCCTCAGCACTGACCCTCCCACAGTGCGGCGCTCCCTCAGCACCGACCCTCCCACAGTGCGGCGCTCCCTCAGCACTGAGCCTCCCACAGTGCAGTGCTCCCTCAGCACTGACCCTCCCTCAGTGCGGAGCTCCCTCAGCACTGACCCTCCCACAGTGCGGAGCTCCCTCAGCACCGACTCTCCCACAGTGCGGAGCTCCCTCCGCACTGACCCTCCCACAGTGCGGCGCTCCCTCAGCACTGACACTCTCACCGTGCGGCGCTCCCTCAGCACTGACCCTCCCACAGTGCGGAGCTCCCTCAGCACCGACTCTCCCACAGTGCGGAGCTCCCTCCGCACTGACCCTCCCACAGTGAGGCGCTCCCTCAGCACTGACCCTCCCACAGTGCGGCGCTCCCTCAGCACTGACCCTCCCACAGTGCGGAGCTCCCTCAGCACCGACCCTCCCACAGTGCGGAGCTCCCTCAGCACTGACCCTCCCACAGTGCGGAGCTCCCTCAGCACCGACCCTCCCACAGTGCGGCGCTCCCTCAGCACTGACCCTCCCACAGTGCGGAGCTCCCTCAGCACCGACTCTCCCACAGTGCGGAGCTCCCTCCGCACTGACCCTCCCACAGTGCGGCGCTCCCTCAGCACTGACACTCTCACCGTGCGGCGCTCCCTCAGCACTGACCCTCCCACAGTGAGGCGCTCCCTCAGCACTGACCCTCCCACAGTGCGGCGCTCCCTCAGCACCGACCCTCCCACAGTGCGGCGCTCCCTCAGCACTGACCCTCCCACAGTGCAGTGCTCCCTCAGCACTGACCCTCCCTCAGTGCGGAGCTCCCTCAGCACTGACCCTCCCACAGTGCGGAGCTCCCTCAGCACCGACTCTCCCACAGTGCGGAGCTCCCTCCGCACTGACCCTCCCACAGTGCGGCGCTCCCTCAGCACTGACACTCTCACCGTGCGGCGCTCCCTCAGCACTGACCCTCCCACAGTGCGGAGCTCCCTCAGCACCGACTCTCCCACAGTGCGGAGCTCCCTCCGCACTGACCCTCCCACAGTGAGGCGCTCCCTCAGCACTGACCCTCCCACAGTGCGGCGCTCCCTCAGCACCGACCCTCCCACAGTGCGGAGCTCCCTCAGCACCGACTCTCCCACAGTGCGGAGCTCCCTCCGCACTGACCCTCCCACAGTGAGGCGCTCCCTCAGCACTGACCCTCCCACAGTGCGGCGCTCCCTCAGCACCGACCCTCCCACAGTGCGGAGCTCCCTCAGCACCGACCCTCCCACAGTGCGGAGCTCCCTCAGCACTGACCCTCCCACAACGCGGCGCTCCCTCAGCACTGACCCTCCCACAGTGCGGAGCTCCCTCAGCACTGACCCTCCCACAGTGCAGTGCTCCCTCAGCACTGACCCTCCCTCAGTGCGGAGCTCCCTCAGCACTGACCCTCCCACAGTGCGGAGCTCCCTCAGCACCGACTCTCCCACAGTGCGGAGCTCCCTCCGCACTGACCCTCCCACAGTGCGGCGCTCCCTCAGCACTGACACTCTCACCGTGCGGCGCTCCCTCAGCACTGACCCTCCCACAGTGCGGAGCTCCCTCAGCACCGACTCTCCCACAGTGCGGAGCTCCCTCCGCACTGACCCTCCCACAGTGAGGCGCTCCCTCAGCACTGACCCTCCCACAGTGCGGCGCTCCCTCAGCACCGACCCTCCCACAGTGCGGAGCTCCCTCAGCACCGACTCTCCCACAGTGCGGAGCTCCCTCCGCACTGACCCTCCCACAGTGAGGCGCTCCCTCAGCACTGACCCTCCCACAGTGAGGCGCTCCCTCAGCACTGACCCTCCCACAGTGCGGAGCTCCCTCAGCACCGACTCTCCCACAGTGCGGAGCTCCCTCCGCACTGACCCTCCCACAGTGAGGCGCTCCCTCAGCACTGACCCTCCCACAGTGCGGCGCTCCCTCAGCACCGACCCTCCCACAGTGCGGAGCTCCCTCAGCACCGACCCTCCCACAGTGCGGAGCTCCCTCAGGACCGACCCTCCCACAGTGCGGCGCTCCCTCAGCACCTACCCTCCCACCGTGCGGAGCTCCCTCAGCACTGACCCTCCCACCATTCCGGCTCTCACCGACAGCACACCCACGGCCCCCTCAGCCTTGTCCCCCTGCATGGCTGCTTCGTGGCGATGGCCTCTCCCGCTTGCAAAACCCTATCGCTCGCCGTCTCGAGTTTGCATTTGACTTTGCGAGTTCTGGGTTCCTCGTGGCTCGCCCGTGGTCCAGCAGGGTGCATGTGGTCTGTTGTAACGTGCATCTCTCTGTCTTTCATTTCCCCCACCTGTAACGATTGGAAACGCAGCCACACGAACGCCAAGGTGACGGGGACGGGCTGTGTCCGGGAGGTGTCCCGGGAATCTGTTCCATCCTTCGCTTCCAGTCTTATCAAATAGTCTCTTTGCCCCTTCTACCTGTTCTGCGTCTTCTCGGGGCCCCTCCGCCAGTGGGCTGGTTTAGCACAGGGCTAAATCGCTGGCTTTGAAAGCAGACCAAGGCAGGCCAGCAGCACGGTTCAGTTCCCGTACCAGCCCCCCCCGAGCGGGCGCCGGAATGTGGCGACTAGGGGCTTTTCACCGTAACCTCATTTGAAGCCTACTCGCGACAACAAGCGATTTTCATTTCATTCTTGGTATCAACACCCCACATTGACAAGTCCGAATGCAGCGAGATTGGTCTGGGGACGATCCGGGCTTGGGGCTGACAAAGGGGCGAGTTACATTCGGGCCACACAAGGGCCCGGCAGTGACCACCTCCTACAAGAGAGGATCTAACCATCGCCTCTCGCTATTCAATGTCATTACCGTCGACGAATCCCTCACCACTGTCGACATCCCGGGGGTTTACCATTGACGAGAAACTGAACTGGACCCAGCTGGATAAATACCGCGGCTCCCAGAGCAGGTCGTAGGCTGGGAATCCTCGCCCCCTCCCCCCTCGACACTCCAGGTCATTATCGTCGATGAATCCCTCACCACTATCGACATCCTGGGGGGGTTACCATTGATGAGAAGCTGAACTGGACCCAGCTGGATAAATACCGCGGCTCCCAGAGCAGGTCAGAGGCTGGGAATCCTGCGGACAGTAACTCACCTCCTGTCGAGGGGGCAGAGGGGGCAAATCCCCAGCTGGGTGCTGCCTATGTAAACACGTCATGTTGAACGGAGCCTCAGCCTGGTGGGCTCCACCAAGGGGAGGGTGTAGATAGACCATGGCTGGACACGTTCGATAGCACCTTCCCAACACACCACCAACTCGATGGCGCCAGACACAACGGACACCTCCACCTGCAAGTACCCCTGGATCGAATGGGCTCCTCCTGTTCCCGTGTCACAGGCTCGAGAGGGGCTGAATGGGAACCTCCTGTTCCCGTGTCACAGGCTCGAGGAGGAGGGGGCTGAATGGGATCCTCCTGTTCCTGTGTAACAGGCTCGAGGAGGGGCTGAATGGGATCCTCCTGTTCCTGTGTAACAGGCTCGAGGAGGAGGAGGGAGCTGAATGGGATCCTCCTGTTCCTGTGTAACAGGCTCGAGGAGGAGGAGGGGGCTGAATGGGAACCTCCTGTTCCCGTGTCACAGGCTCGAGGAGGAGGAGGGGGCTGAATGGGATCCTCCTGTTCCTGTGTAACAGGCTCGAGAAGGGGGCTGAATGGGATCCTCCTGTTCCTGTGTAACAGGCTCGAGGAGGAGGGGGCTGAATGGGATCCTCCTGTTCCTGTGTAACAGGCTCGAGGAGGAGGAGGGGGCTGAATGGGATCCTCCTGTTCCTGTGTAACAGGCTCGAGAGGGGCTGAATGGGAACCTCCTGTTCCCATGTCACAGGCTCGAGGAGGAGGAGGGGCTGAATGGGATCCTCCTGTTCCTGTGTAACAGGCTCGAGGAGGAGGAGGGGGCTGAATGGGATCCTCCTGTTCCTGTGTAACAGGCTCGAGGAGGAGGAGGGGGCTGAATGGGATCCTCCTGTTCCTGTGTAACAGGCTCGAGGAGGAGGCTGAATGGGATCCTCCTGTCCCTGTGTAACAGGCCCGAGGAGGAGGAGGGGGCTGAATGGGATCCTCCTGTTCCTGTGTAACAGGCTCGAGAGGGGCTGAATGGGAACCTCCTGTTCCCATGTCACAGGCTCGAGGAGGAGGAGGGGGCTGAATGGGATCCTCCTGTTCCTGTGTAACAGGCTCGAGGAGGGGGCTGAATGGGATCCTCCTGTTCCTGTGTAACAGGCTCGAGGAGGAAGAGGGGGCTGAATGGGATCCTCCTGTTCCTGTGTAACAGGCTCGAGGAGGGGGCTGAATGGGATCCTCCTGTTCCTGTGTAACAGGCTCGAGGAGGAAGAGGGGGCTGAATGGGATCCTCCTGTTCCTGTGTAACAGGCTCGAGGAGGAGGAGGGGGCTGAATGGGAACCTCCTGTTCCTGTGTCACAGGCTCGAGAGGGGCTGAATGGGATCCTCCTGTTCCTATGTAACAGGCTCGAGGAGGAGGAGGGGGCTGAATGGGATCCTCCTGTTCCTGTGTAACAGGCTCGAGGAGGAGGCTGAATGGGATCCTCCTGTTCCTGTGTAACAGGCTCGAGGAGGGGGCTGAATGGGATCCTCCTGTTCCCGTGTCACAGGCTCGAGGAGGAGGAGGGGGCTGAATGGGATCCTCCTGTTCCTGTGTAACAGGCTCGAGGAGGGGGCTGAATGGGATCCTCCTGTTCCTGTGTAACAGGCTCGAGGAGGGAGCTGAATGGGATCCTCCTGTTCCTGTGTCACAGGCTCGAGGAGGAGGAGGGGCTGAATGGGATCCTCCTGTTCCCGAAATACAAATATTCTGTACTCAGAGACTGTGGGATTTCACGCCTCAATATATCGAATAGCTCTAACCTGCCCCCTCCATCCAGGTTAGTATCTCTCCCCCCCTCTCACTCCAACTCAGCTGAAGACCACGCCCGCCAACAGCTCCCCACATCCCCCCCCCCCCTCGTGCCTGCAGCCCCCTCTATGGCGTTGCTCCTGTATGGAGCGACTGCGCACAGCCATCCTGGTGGGGGGAGCAGGTGGGGGGGGGGGGGGCGTGATCTGACCCGGCGACGGTGAAGGAACGGCCGACGTATCATCGAGTGGGGGGGTGGGGGTCGACCCGGCGAGGGGTTGTGGAGTTCCTGCCGCTCCCACGCGTCTCCTCTGCGGGGGCGGGGTTGGGAACGAGAGGCTGGGCGGGGGTGGGGTTGGGGGGGGGGTCTCGATTCGGAGGGTCGGGGTTGCCACGCGCGGGGAGACCCGGGGGTGCTTGGGAGGGAAAGCGGGGGACGTCGGGTGTGCGCGGCAGAGTAACAAGAAGACTGAGCTATTTGACAAAGTACGGATAGACCGGACCTCCAAATGATGGGTCGATTGATGGCAGGGGGCTCGGACGTCGCCGAGAACGTTTCGCTTGGCGCGCCTCCTGGTACCATGGGAGGATACGCAGTTCGCAGACCCTCGCAACAATTCGCACCGCAGTGGTGGCAGGGGGGGGGGGGGGGGGGAGGGCCGGTTGGCCACATCCGATTGGGCGGGGCGCCACGATGGGGAATGCAGCGACGCGCCTCCGCGCCCGGGGAACCCGACCTCGCCATCCTCCGCAACCAAAAGTAACGTGCTCAGGGTGATCAAAGGGTTGGAATTTCCGCCGAATGTTTTACGGGCCCGTTGACCGAACGCTTTTCCTTTCTGTGTCCCGTCCCCCCACCCCCCCCCCCCCCTCCTCCCCCACCTCCGCAAAAAACGCCACCCTGGACGCAGCTGGTTCGTGACAATGCAGACCTTCGTTGCGAGCTCCCGAAGCTGGAGAAACGACTTCGGGCTACAGCTGAGCGAGTCAAGGCGCTGGAGGGCGCACTGAAGGAGGCCAAGGAGGGGGCCATGAAGGACCGGCGCCGCTACCAGCTGGAGGTGGATCGCATCAAGGAGGTGGTGCGCGCCAAGGGCGTGCCGAGGCGGTCGCACTCCGCCCAGATCGGTGAGCCGAGCCCTGCCCCGGGTGGAGGGGGGGGGGGGGGCATCTTTGGACACTAAGGGACAATTTAGCACGGCCAATCCACCTAACCTGCACATCTTTGGACACTAAGGGACAATTTAACACGGCCAATCCACCTACCCTGCACATCTTTGGACACTAAGGGACAATTTAGCACGGCCAATCCACCTAACCTGCACATCTTTGGACACTAAGGGACAATTTAACACGGCCAATCCACCTAACCTGCACATCTTTGGCCACTAAGGGGCAATTTAACACGGCCAATCCACCTAACCTGCACATCTTTGGACACTAAGGGACAATTTAGCACGGCCAATCCACCTAACCTGTACATCTTTGGACACAAAGGGACAATTTAACACGGCCAATCCACTTAACCTGCACATCTTTGGACACTAAGGGACAATTTAGCATGGCCAATCCACCTAACCAGCACATTTTTGAACACTAAGGGACAATTTAACACGGCCAATCCACCTCACCAGTACATCTTTGGACACTAAGGCACAATTTAGCACGGCTAATCCACCTAACCTGCACATCTTTGGACATAAGGCACAATTTAGCACGGCCAATCCACCTAACCTGTACATCTTTGGACACTAAGTGACAATTTAACACGGCCAATCCACCTAACCTGTACATCTTTGGACACGAAGGGACAATTTAACACGGCCAATCCACCTAACCTGCACATCTTTGGACACTCGGGGACAATTTAGCACGGCCAATCCACCTAACCTGTACATCTTTGGACACTGAGGGACAATTTAACACGGCCAATCCACCGAACCTGCACATCTTTGGACACTCGGGGACAATTTATACACGGCCAATCCACCTAACCTGTACATCTTTGGACACTAAGGGACAATTTAGCAC
This sequence comes from Scyliorhinus torazame, assembly GCF_047496885.1. Lineage (NCBI taxonomy): Eukaryota > Metazoa > Chordata > Chondrichthyes > Carcharhiniformes > Scyliorhinidae > Scyliorhinus > Scyliorhinus torazame. The sequence goes on from NC_092738.1 coordinate 3,435,442, forward strand.
GGCCAATCCACCTAACCTGTACATCTTTGGACACTGAGGGACAATTTAACACGGCCAATCCACCTAACCTGCACATCATTGGACACGAAGGGACAATTTAGCACGGCCAATCCACCTAACCTGCACATCTTTGGACACAAAGGGACAATTTAACACGGCCAATCCACCTAACCTGTACATCTTTGGACACTAAGGGACAATTTAACACGGCCAATCCACCTCACCTGCACATCTTTGGACACTAAGGGACAATTTAACACGGCCAAACCACCTAACGTGCACATCTTTGGACACTAAGGGACAATTTAGCATGGCCAATCCACCCAACCTGCACATCTTTGGACACTAAGGGACAATTTAGCACGGCCAATCCACCTAACCTGCACATCTTTGGACACTAAGGGACAAGTTAGCACGGCCAATCCACTTAACCTGCACATCTTTGGACACTAAGGGACAATTTAACACGGCCAATCCACCTAACATGCACATCTTTGGACACTAAGGCACAATTTAACACGGCCAATCCACCTAACCTGTACATCTTTGGACACTAAGGGACAATTTAACACGGCCAATCCACCTAACCTGTACATCTTTGGACACTAAGGGACAATTTAGCACGGCTAATCCACCTAACCTGCACATCTTTGGACACTGAGGGACAATTTAACACGGCCAATCCACCTAACCTGTACATCTTTGGACACTAAGGGACAATTTAACACGGCCAATCCACCTAACCTGCACATCTTTGGACACTAAGGGACAATTTAACACGGTCAATCCACCTAACCTGCTCATCTTTGGACACTAAGGGACAATTTAGCACGGCCAATCCACCTAACCTGCACATCTTTGGACACTGAGGGACAACACGGCCAATCCACCTAACCTGCACATCTTTGGGCACTAAGGGACAATTTAACACGGCCAATCCACCTAACCTGCACATCTTTGGGCACTAAGGGACAATTTAACACGGCCAATCCACCTAACCTGCACATCTTTGGCCACTAAGGGACAATTTAACACGGCCAATCCACCTCACCAGTACATCTTTGGACACTAAGGCACAATTTAGCACGGCTAATCCACCTAACCTGCACATCTTTGGACATAAGGCACAATTTAGCACGGCCAATCCACTTAACCTGCACATCTTTGGACACTAAGGGACAATTTAGCACGGCCAATCCACCTAACCTGTACATCTTTGGACACTGAGGGACAATTTAGCACGGCCAATCCACCTAACCTGTACATCTTTGGACACTGAGGGACAATTTAACACGGCCAATCCACCGAACCTGCACATCTTTGGACACTCGGGGACAATTTATACACGGCCAATCCACCTAACCTGTACATCTTTGGACACTAAGGGACAATTTAGCACGGCCAATCCACCTAACCTGTACATCTTTGGACACTGAGGGACAATTTAACACGGCCAATCCACCTAACCTGCACATCATTGGACACGAAGGGACAATTTAGCACGGCCAATCCACCTAACCTGCACATCTTTGGACACAAAGGGACAATTTAACACGGCCAATCCACCTAACCTGTACATCTTTGGACACTAAGGGACAATTTAACACGGCCAATCCACCTCACCTGCACATCTTTGGACACTAAGGGACAATTTAACACGGCCAAACCACCTAACGTGCACATCTTTGGACACTAAGGGACAATTTAGCATGGCCAATCCACCCAACCTGCACATCTTTGGACACTAAGGGACAATTTAGCACGGCCAATCCACCTAACCTGCACATCTTTGGACACTAAGGGACAATTTAACACGGCCAATCCACCTAACATGCACATCTTTGGACACTAAGGCACAATTTAACACGGCCAATCCACCTAACCTGTACATCTTTGGACACTAAGGGACAATTTAGCACGGCTAATCCACCTAACCTGCACATCTTTGGACACTGAGGGACAATTTAACACGGCCAATCCACCTAACCTGTACATCTTTGGACACTAAGGGACAATTTAACACGGCCAATCCACCTAACCTGCACATCTTTGGACACTAAGGGACAATTTAACACGGTCAATCCACCTAACCTGCTCATCTTTGGACACTAAGGGACAATTTAGCACGGCCAATCCACCTAACCTACACATCTTTGGACACTAAGGGACAATTTAGCACGGCCAATCCACCTAACCTACACATCTTTGGACACTAAGGGACAATTTAGCACGGCCAATCCACCTAACCTGCACATCTTTGGGCACTAAGGGACAATTTAACACGGCCAAACCACCTAACCTGTACATCTTTGGACACTAAGGGACAATTTAGCACGGCCAATCCACTTCAACTGTACATCTTTGGACACTAAGGGACAATTTAGCACGGCCAATCCACCTAACCTGCACATCTTTGGACACTAAGGGACAATTTAGCACGGCCAATCCACTTAACCTGCACATCTTTGGACACTAAGGGACAATTTAACACGGCCAATCCACCTCACCAGTACATCTTTGGACACTAAGGCACAATTTAGCATGGCTCATCCACCTAACCTGCACATCTTTGGACACTGAGGGACAATTTAACACGGCCAATCCACCTAACCTGCACATCTTTGGACACTAAGGGACAATTTAACACGGTCAATCCACCTAACCTGCTCATCTTTGGACACGAAGGGACAATTTAACACGGCCAATCCACCTAACCTGCACATCTTTGGACACTAAGGGACAATTTAACACGGCCAATCCACCTAACCTGCACATCTTTGGACACTGAGGGACAATTTAACACGGCCAATCCACCTAACCTGCACATCTTTGGACACTAAGGGACAATTTATCACGGTCAATCCACCTAACCTGCTCATCTTTGGACACTAAGGGACAATTTAACACGGCCAATCCACCTAACCTGCACATCTTTGGACACTAAGGGACAATTTAACACGGTCAATCCACCTAACCTGCTCATCTTTGGACACGAAGGGACAATTTAACACGGCCAATCCACCTAACCTGCACATCTTTGGACACTAAGGGACAATTTAACACGGCCAATCCACCTAACCTGCACATCTTTGGGCACTAAGGGACAATTTAACACGGCCAATCCACCTAACCTGCACATCTTTGGCCACTAAGGGACAATTTAACACGGCCAATCCACCTCACCAGTACATCTTTGGACACTAAGGCACAATTTAGCACGGCTAATCCACCTAACCTGCACATCTTTGGACATAAGGCACAATTTAGCACGGCCAATCCACTTAACCTGCACATCTTTGGACACTAAGGGACAATTTAGCACGGCCAATCCACCTAACCTGTACATCTTTGGACACTGAGGGACAATTTAGCACGGCCAATCCACCTAACCTGTACATCTTTGGACACTGAGGGACAATTTAACACGGCCAATCCACCGAACCTGCACATCTTTGGACACTCGGGGACAATTTATACACGGCCAATCCACCTAACCTGTACATCTTTGGACACTAAGGGACAATTTAGCACGGCCAATCCACCTAACCTGTACATCTTTGGACACTGAGGGACAATTTAACACGGCCAATCCACCTAACCTGCACATCATTGGACACGAAGGGACAATTTAGCACGGCCAATCCACCTAACCTGCACATCTTTGGACACAAAGGGACAATTTAACACGGCCAATCCACCTAACCTGTACATCTTTGGACACTAAGGGACAATTTAACACGGCCAATCCACCTCACCTGCACATCTTTGGACACTAAGGGACAATTTAACACGGCCAAACCACCTAACGTGCACATCTTTGGACACTAAGGGACAATTTAGCATGGCCAATCCACCCAACCTGCACATCTTTGGACACTAAGGGACAATTTAGCACGGCCAATCCACCTAACCTGCACATCTTTGGACACTAAGGGACAATTTAACACGGCCAATCCACCTAACATGCACATCTTTGGACACTAAGGCACAATTTAACACGGCCAATCCACCTAACCTGTACATCTTTGGACACTAAGGGACAATTTAGCACGGCTAATCCACCTAACCTGCACATCTTTGGACACTGAGGGACAATTTAACACGGCCAATCCACCTAACCTGTACATCTTTGGACACTAAGGGACAATTTAACACGGCCAATCCACCTAACCTGCACATCTTTGGACACTAAGGGACAATTTAACACGGTCAATCCACCTAACCTGCTCATCTTTGGACACTAAGGGACAATTTAGCACGGCCAATCCACCTAACCTACACATCTTTGGACACTAAGGGACAATTTAGCACGGCCAATCCACCTAACCTACACATCTTTGGACACTAAGGGACAATTTAGCACGGCCAATCCACCTAACCTGCACATCTTTGGGCACTAAGGGACAATTTAACACGGCCAAACCACCTAACCTGTACATCTTTGGACACTAAGGGACAATTTAGCACGGCCAATCCACTTCAACTGTACATCTTTGGACACTAAGGGACAATTTAGCACGGCCAATCCACCTAACCTGCACATCTTTGGACACTAAGGGACAATTTAGCACGGCCAATCCACTTAACCTGCACATCTTTGGACACTAAGGGACAATTTACCACGGCCAATCCACCTCACCAGTACATCTTTGGACACTAAGGCACAATTTAGCATGGCTCATCCACCTAACCTGCACATCTTTGGACACTGAGGGACAATTTAACACGGCCAATCCACCTAACCTGCACATCTTTGGACACTAAGGGACAATTTAACACGGTCAATCCACCTAACCTGCTCATCTTTGGACACGAAGGGACAATTTAACACGGCCAATCCACCTAACCTGCACATCTTTGGACACTAAGGGACAATTTAACACGGCCAATCCACCTAACCTGCACATCTTTGGACACTGAGGGACAATTTAACACGGCCAATCCACCTAACCTGCACATCTTTGGACACTAAGGGACAATTTATCACGGTCAATCCACCTAACCTGCTCATCTTTGGACACTAAGGGACAATTTAGCACGGCCAATCCACCTAACCTGCACATCTTTGGACACTAAGGGGCAATTTAGCACGGCCAATCCACCTAACCTGTACATCTTTGGACACTAAGGGACAATTTAGCACGGCCAATCCACCTAACCTGCACATCTTTGGACACTAAGGGACAATTTAACACGGCCAATCCACCTAACCTGCACATCTTTGGACACTCGGGGACAATTTAGCACGGCCAATCCACCTAACCTGCACATCTTTGGACACTAAGGCACAATTTAGCACGGCCAATCCACCTAACCTGCACATCTTTGGACACTAAGGGACAATGTAACACGGCCAATCCACCTAACCTGCACATCTTTGGACACTAAGGGACAATTTATCACGGCCAATCCACCTAACCTGTACATCTTTGGACACTAAGGGACAATTTAACACGGCCAATCCACCTAACATGTACATCTTTGGACACTAAGGCACAATTTAGCACGGCCAATCCACCTATACTGTACATCTTTGGACACTTTGGGACAATTTAACACGGCCAATCCACCTAACCTGTACATCTTTGACACTAAGGGACAATGTAACACGGCCAATCCACCTAACCTGCACATCTTTGGACACTAAGGGACAATTTAACACGGCCAAACCACCTCACCTGCACATCTTTGGACACTAAGGGGCAATTTAGCACGGCCAATCCACCTAACCTGCACATCTTTGGACACTAAGGGACAATTTAGCACGGCCAATCCACCTAACCTGCACATCTTTGGACACTAAGGGACAAGTTAGCACGGCCAATCCACTTAACCTGCACATCTTTGGACACTAAGGGACAATTTAACACGGCCAATCCACCTAACATGCACATCTTTGGACACTAAGGCACAATTTAACACGGCCAATCCACCTAACCTGTACATCTTTGGACACTAAGGGACAATTTAGCACGGCTAATCTACCTAACCTGCACATCTTTGGACACTGAGGGACAATTTAACACGGCCAATCCACCTAACCTGTACATCTTTGGACACTAAGGGACAATTTAACACGGCCAATCCACCTAACCTGCACATCTTTGGACACTAAGGGACAATTTAACACGGTCAATCCACCTAACCTGCTCATCTTTGGACACTAAGGGACAATTTAGCACGGCCAATCCACCTAACCTGCACATCTTTGGACACTGAGGGACAACACGGCCAATCCACCTATACTGTACATCTTTGGACACTAAGGGACAATTTAACACGGCCAATCCACCTAACCTGTACATCTTTGGGCACTAAGGGACAATTTAACACGGCCAATCCACCTAACCTGCACATCTTTGGGCACTAAGGGACAATTTAACACGGCCAATCCACCTAACCTACACATCTTTGGACACTAAGGGACAATTTAGCACGGCCAATCCACCTAACCTACACATCTTTGGACACTAAGGGAAAATTTAGCACGGCCAATCCACCTAACCTGCACATCTTTGGGCACCAAGGGACAATTTAACACGGCCAAACCACCTAACGTGCACATCTTTGGACACTAAGGGACAATTAAGCACGGCCAATCCACTTCACCTGTACATATTTGGACACTAAGGGACAATCTAGCACGGCCAATCCACCTAACCTGCACATCTTTGGACACTAAGGGACAATTTAGCACGGCCAATCCACTTAACCTGCACATCTTTGGACCCTAAGGGACAATTTAACACGGCCAATGCACCTCACCAGTACATCTTTGGACACTAAGGCACAATTTAGCATGGCTCATCCACCTAACCTGCACATCTTTGGACACTGAGGGACAATTTAACACGGCCAATCCACCTAACCTGCACATCTTTGGACACTAAGGGACAATTTAACACGGTCAATCCACCTAACCTGCTCATCTTTGGACACGAAGGGACAATTTAACACGGCCAATCCACCTAACCTGCACATCTTTGGACACTAAGGGACAATTTAAAACGGCCAATCCACCTAACCTGCACATCTTTGGACACTGAGGGACAATTTAACACGGCCAATCCACCTAACCTGCACATCTTTGGACACTAAGGGACAATTTAACACGGTCAATCCACCTAACCTGCTCATCTTTGGACACTAAGGGACAATTTAACACGGCCAATCCACCTAAGCTGCACATCTTTGGACACTGAGGGACAATTTATCACGGTCAATCCACCTAACCTGCTCATCTTTGGACACTAAGGGACAATTTAGCACGGCCAATCCACCTAACCTGCACATCTTTGGACACTAAGGGGCAATTTAGCACGGCCAATCCACCTAACCTGTACATCTTTGGACACTAAGGGACAATTTAGCACGGCCAATCCACCTAACCTGTACATCTTTGGACACTAAGGGACAATGTAACACGGCCAATCCACCTAACCTGCACATCTTTGGACACTAAGGGACAATTTATCACGGCCAATCCACCTAACCTGCACATCTTTGGACACTAAGGGACAATGTAACACGGCCAATCCACCTAACCTGCATATCTTTGGACACTAAGGGACAATTTAACACGGCCAATCCACCTAACCTGCACATCTTTGGACACTAAGGGACAATTTATCACGGCCAATCCACCTAACCTGTACATCTTTGGACACTAAGGCACAATTTAGCACGGCCAATCCACCTATACTGTACATCTTTGGACACTTAGGGACAATTTAACACGGCCACTCCACCTAACCTGTACATCTTTGACACTAAGGGACAATGTAACACGGCCAATCCACCTAACCTGCACATCTTTGGACACTAAGGGACAATTTATCACGGCCAATCCACCTAACCTGTACATCTTTGGACACTAAGGGACAATTTAACACGGCCAATCCACCTAACATGTACATCTTTGGACACTAAGGCACAATTTAGCACGGCCAATCCACCTAACCTGAACATCTTTGGACAGTAAGGGACAATTTAACACGGCCAATCCACCTAACCTGCACATCTTTGGACACTAAGGGACAATTTAACACGGCCAATCCACCTAACCTGTACATCTTTGGACACTAAGGGACAAGTTAACACGGCCAATCCACCTAACCTGCACATCTTTGGACACGAAGGGAAAATTTATCACGGCCAATCCACCTAACCTGAACATCTTTGGACACTAAGGGACAATTTAACACGGCCAATCCACCTAACCTGTACATCTTTGGACACTTAGGGACAATTTAACACGGCCAATCCACCTAACCTGTACATCTTTGACACTAAGGGACAATTTAGCACGGCCAATCCACCTAACCAGTACATCTTTGGACACTTAGGGACAATTTAACACGGCCAATCCACCTAACCTGTACATCTTTGGACACTTAGGGACAATTTAACACGGCCAATCCACCTAACCTGTACATCTTTGACACTAAGGGACAATTTAGCACGGCCAATCCACCTAACCTGCACATCTTTGGAAACTAAGGGACAATTTAACACGGCCAATCCACCTAACCTGCACATCTTTGGACATTAAGGGATAATTTAGCACGGCCAATCCACCTAACCCGCACATCTTTGGACACTAAGGGACAATTTAGCACGGCCAATCGACCTAACCAGCACATCTTTGGACACTAAGGGACAATTTAACACGGCCAATCCACCTAACCTGCACATCTTTGGACACTAAGGGACAATTTAGCATGGCCAATCCACCTAACCTGCACATCTTTGGACACTAAGGGACAATTTAGCACGGCCAATCCACCTAACCCGCACATCTTTGGACACTAAGAGACAATTTAGCACGGCCAATCGACCTAACCAGCACATCTTTGGACACTGAGGGACAATTTAGCACGGCCTATCCACCTAACCCGCACATCTTTGGACACTAAGGGACAATTTAACACGGCAAATCCACCTAACCTGTACATCTTTGGACACTAAGGCACAATTTAACATGGCCAATCCACCTAACCTGTACATCTTTGGACACTAAGGGACAATTTAACACGGCCAATCCACCTAACCTGCACATCTTTGGACACTAAGGGACAATTTAACATGGCCAATCCACCTAACCTGCACATCTTTAGACACTAAGGGACAATTTAGCACGGCCAATCCACCTAACATGTACATCTTTGGACACTAAGGCACAATTTAACACGGCCAATCCACCTAACCTGTACATCTTTGGACACTAAGGGACAATTTATCACGGCCAATCCACCTAACCTGCACATCTTTGGACACTAAGGGCAATTTAACACGGCCAATCCACCTAACCTGTACATCTTTGGACACTAAGGGACAATTTAGCACGGCCAATCCACCTAACCTGCACATCTTTGGACACTAAGGGACAATTTAACACGGCCAATCCACCTAACCTGCACATCTTTGGACACTAAGGGCAATTTAACACGGCCAATCCACCTAACCTGCACATCTTTGGACACTAAGGGCAATTTAACACGGCCAATCCACCTAACCTGCACATCTTTGGACACTAAGGGACAATTTAGCACGGCCAATCCACCTAACCTGCACATCTTTGGACACTAAGGGCAATTTAACACGGCCAATCCACCTAAGCTGCACATCTTTGGACACTAAGGGACAATTTAGCACGGCCAATCCACCTAACCTGCACATCTTTGGACACTAAGGGACAAGTTAGCACGGCCAATCCACTTAACCTGCACATCTTTGGACACTAAGGGACAATTTAACACGGCCAATCCACCTAACATGCACATCTTTGGACACTAAGGCACAATTTAACACGGCCAATCCACCTAACCTGTACATCTTTGGACACTAAGGGACAATTTAGCACGGCTAATCCACCTAACCTGCACATCTTTGGACACTGAGGGACAATTTAACACGGCCAATCCACCTAACCTGTACATCTTTGGACACTAAGGGACAATTTAACACGGCCAATCCACCTAACCTGCACATCTTTGGACACTAAGGGACAATTTAACACGGCCAATCCACCTAACCTGCACATCTTTGGGCACTAAGGGACAATTTAACACGGCCAATCCACCTAACCTACACATCTTTGGACACTAAGGGACAATTTAGCACGGCCAATCCACCTAACCTACACATCTTTGGACACTAAGGGAAAATTTAGCACGGCCAATCCACCTAACCTGCACATCTTTGGGCACCAAGGGACAATTTAACACGGCCAAACCACCTAACGTGCACATCTTTGGACACTAAGGGACAATTTAGCACGGCCAATCCACTTCACCTGTACATCTTTGGACACTAAGGGACAATTTAGCACGGCCAATCCACCTAACCTGCACATCTTTGGACACTAAGGGACAATTTAGCACGGCCAATCCACTTAACCTGCACATCTTTGGACCCTAAGGGACAATTTAACACGGCCAATCCACCTCACCAGTACATCTTTGGACACTAAGGCACAATTTAGCATGGCTCATCCACCTAACCTGCACATCTTTGGACACTGAGGGACAATTTAACACGGCCAATCCACCTAACCTGCACATCTTTGGACACTAAGGGACAATTTAACACGGTCAATCCACCTAACCTGCTCATCTTTGGACACGAAGGGACAATTTAACACGGCCAATCCACCTAACCTGCACATCTTTGGACACTAAGGGACAATTTAAAACGGCCAATCCACCTAACCTGCACATCTTTGGACACTGAGGGACAATTTAACACGGCCAATCCACCTAACCTGCACATCTTTGGACACTAAGGGACAATTTAACACGGTCAATCCACCTAACCTGCTCATCTTTGGACACTAAGGGACAATTTAACACGGCCAATCCACCTAAGCTGCACATCTTTGGACACTGAGGGACAATTTATCACGGTCAATCCACCTAACCTGCTCATCTTTGGACACTAAGGGACAATTTAGCACGGCCAATCCACCTAACCTGCACATCTTTGGACACTAAGGGGCAATTTAGCACGGCCAATCCACCTAACCTGTACATCTTTGGACACTAAGGGACAATTTAGCACGGCCAATCCACCTAACCTGCACATCTTTGGACACTAAGGGACAATGTAACACGGCCAATCCACCTAACCTGCACATCTTTGGACACTAAGGGACAATTTATCACGGCCAATCCACCTAACCTGCACATCTTTGGACACTAAGGGACAATGTAACACGGCCAATCCACCTAACCTGCATATCTTTGGACACTAAGGGACAATTTAACACGGCCAATCCACCTAACCTGCACATCTTTGGACACTAAGGGACAATTTATCACGGCCAATCCACCTAACCTGTACATCTTTGGACACTAAGGCACAATTTAGCACGGCCAATCCACCTATACTGTACATCTTTGGACACTTAGGGACAATTTAACACGGCCAATCCACCTAACCTGTACATCTTTGACACTAAGGGACAATGTAACACGGCCAATCCACCTAACCTGCACATCTTTGGACACTAAGGGACAATTTATCACGGCCAATCCACCTAACCTGTACATCTTTGGACACTAAGGGACAATTTAACACGGCCAATCCACCTAACATGTACATCTTTGGACACTAAGGCACAATTTAGCACGGCCAATCCACCTAACC
>NC_092738.1:3459587-3471347 GCF_047496885.1 Scyliorhinus torazame
CCTTCCAGCTCCAGGGGCCCCTGGAAGGACCCCGCTCCCATCAGCGAGTTCAACATGGTGACCACATAGGCCCCCACGTCCGGCCCCTCCAGCCCCTCCGGAGGCCAGATCCGCAGATTCTTCCGCCTCGACCGATTCTCCATCTCCTCGAACCGCTCCTGCCATTTCTTGTGGAGCGCCTCGTGCACCTTTACCGCCAGGACTAAGATCTCGTCCTCGTTGTCGGAGATCTTTTGTCGAGCCTCTCGGATCGCCACCCCCTGGGCCGTCTGTGTCTCCAGCAGCTTATCGATAGAAGCCTCATCGCTCCAGCAGGTCCGTTTTAATCTCTCTGAAGCAGCGCTGGATACCCTCCTGTTGCTCCTCCGCCCACTGCCTCCACGCTGCTGGTCTCCGCCCGCCGCCATTTGTCCTTCATCCCTCCCTTCTTCTGGTCCACCACCATCTTTTTTGTCACCCCGCTCCGAGTAGAAGCCATATGCTGACGGGGAGCTATTATTAACTCCTTCCCACACCGGGAAACGTCGGAAAAAGTGCCCTTGCGGGCCCTGAAAAGAGCCCAAAAGTCCGTTTTTGCGGGAGCCGCCAATTGTGCAACTTAGCTCCGCATAGCCGCAACCGGAAGTCTCGAGAGGGAATCCTTTTGGCAGTGTTCGCTTCACCAATCTGCCCCAAAAAGTCTATGGAAACTCCTGAAAAAGGTCTGGGAGCTGCCGAATGCGCGGCCTACTCCCCCCTGGCTGCCACCGGAAGCCTCGTCCCCGCTTCTTCAATGGCCTTGGTGAGATCTTTTCACAGTTGTTCCCTCTGCTGCTAGAATTCACCTTTGATAGAGGCCCTCAGGTCAGCTTGCAGCTTTTAAGCTTGCCCTTCCGCCGCCTGCATGCTGGAAGAGGCCCCTCTCTCTCCCCTGCAGTTCAGCCAAATCGTTTACTGTTCTGCCGGGTCTGGTAACCAAGAGACATAACATTCCTGTGGGACACTGTCAGGGGAATGTTGCAGTCTTCTTCCCACACCGGGAAATGTCAAACAAATGTCGTGGGGGCCCTGTAAAAGAGCCCAAAAGTCCGTTCCAAGCGGGAGCTACCGAATATGCGACTAGCTCTGCATAGCCACACCCGGAACGTCCCTCTGTAACTTGTAACATCCTTCCGCACTGTCCACAACTCCACCGACTTTAGTGTCATCTGCAAATTTACTCACCCATCCTTCTACGCCTTCTTAACAACCCTCTCAACCTGGGTGGCAACTTTCAGGGATCTATGTACATGGACACCGAGATCTCTCTGCTCATCCACACTGCGAAGAATCTTACCATTAGCCCAGTACTCAGTCTTCCTGTTATTCCTCCCAAAATGAATCACCTCACACTTTTCCTGCATTAAACTCCATTTGCCACCTCTCAGCCCAGCGCTGCAGCTTATCTATGTCCCTCTGTAACTTGTAACATCCTCCCGCACTGTCCACAACTCCACCGACTTTAGTGTCATCTGCAAATGTTGCCTGGTATGGAGGGTGCTAGCTATGAAGAAAGGTTGAGTAGATTAGGATTGTTTTCGTTGGAAAGACGGAGGTTGAGGGGGGACCTGGTTGAGGTCTACAAAATTATGAGAGGTATGGACAGGGTGGATAGCAACAAGCTTTTTCCAAGAGTGGGGGTGTCGATTACAAGGGGTCACGATTTCAAGGTGAGAGGGGGAAAGTTTAAGGGAGCTGTGCGTGGAAAGTTTTTTACGCAGAGGGTGGTGGGGCCTGGAACGCTTTGCCAGCGGAGGTGGTAGAGGCGGGCACGATAGCAGCATTTAAGATGCATCTGGACAGATATATGAACGGGCGGGGAACAGAGGGAAGTAGATCCTTGGAAAATAGGCGACAGGTTTAGATAAAGGATCTGGATCGGCGCAGGCTGGGAGGGCCGAAGGGCCTGTTCCTGTGCTGTAATTTTCTTAGTTCTTTGTTCTTATCCACTCTGTCTATGCCCCTCATAATTTTGTAGACCTCTATCAGGTCTCCCCTCAACCTCCTTCGTTCCAGTGAGAAACAAACCGAGTTTATTCAACCTCTCCTCATAGCTAATGCCCTCCGTACCAGGCAACATCCTGGTAAATCTCTCCTGCACCCTCTCTAAAGCCTCCACCTCCTTCTGGTAGTGTGGCGACCAGAATTGAACACTATACTCCAAGTGTGGCCTAACTAAGGTTCTATACAGCTGCAACATGACTTGCCAATTCTTATACTCAATGCCCCGGCCAATGAAGGCAAGCATGCCGTCGGCCTTCTTGACTACCTTCTCCACCTGTGTTGCCCCTTTCAGTGACCTGTGGACCTGTACTCCTAGATCTCCCTGACTGTCAATAGTCTTGAGGGTTCTACCATTCGCTGTATATTCCCGACCTGCATTAGACCCTCCAAAATGCATTAGTAACAGAGTTCTTGTCATGGGTTACTTCAACTTCCCTAATATTGACTGAACCTCCTTAGTGCAAATGGTTTGGATGGAGCAGATTTTGTCAGGTGTGTACAGGAAGGATTCCTGACTCAATATGTAGATAGGCCGACTAGGGGGGGGGGCCATATTGGACTTGGTGCTCGGCAACGAACCAGGCCAGGTGTCAGATGTCTCGGTGGGAGAGCATTTCGGTGACAGTGACCACAACTCCTGGACCTTTACCATAGTCATGGAGAGTATTAGGAACACACGGTATGGGAAGGTATTTAATTAGGAGACGGGAAGTATACTGCTATTAGACAGGAGCTGAGGAGCATAAAGTGGGAACAACTGTTCTTGGGTAAATGCACAACAGTAATGTGGGGATTGTTTAAGGAGCACTTGCTGCGAGTGCTGAATAGTTTTGTCCCACTGAGACGAGGAAGGAATGGTAAGGTGGAGGAGCCTTGGATGACAAGAGAGTGGAGCTTCTAGTCAAGAGGAAGGAGGAAGCTTCGGTAAGGTCGAGTAAGCGAGGATCTGACTGGGCTCTAGAGGGTTACAAGGTAGCCAGGAAGGAACTCAAAAATGGACTGAGGAGAGCGGGAAGGGGGCATGAAAAAGCCCTGGCGGGAAGGATTAGGGAAAACCCCAAACTTATGAGAAATAAGAGGATGATCAGAGTGAGAGTAGGGACGATCAGGGGACAGTGGAGGGAACTTGTGCCTAGAGTCTGAGGAGATGGGGGAGGCCCTAAATGAATACTTTGCTGCAGTATTCACTAGAGAGAGGGACCTTGTTGCTCATGAGAACAGCGTGAATCAGGTTAATAGACTCAAACAGGTTGATATTTAGGAGGAGGATGTGCTGGAAATTTTGAAAAGCATCAGGATAGACAAGTCCCTGAGACAGATGGGATATCCCCAAGGGTACTACGGGAAGCGAGGGAGGAGATTGCTGCGCCGTTGCCGATGATCTTTGCGTTCTCACTCTCCACTGCAGTGGTACAGGATGATTGGAGGGAGGCGAATGTTGTTCCCCTGTTCAAGAAAGGAATAGGGAAATCCCTGGAATCACAGACCCATCAGTCTTACGCCTGTGGGTGAGCAAAATATTGGAAAGGATTCTGAGAGATAGGATTTATGATTATTTAGAAAAACATAGTTTGATTAAAGATAGTCAGCATGGCTTTGTGAGGGGCAGGTCATGCCTCACAAGCCTCATTGAATTCTTTGAGGATGTGACGAGGACACATTGATGAAGTTGGGCAGTGGATGTGGTGTATATGGGTTTCACTAAGGCATTCAATGAGGTTCCCCATGGTAGGCTCATTCAGAAAGTTAGGGGGCATGGGATACAGGGAAATCTGGCTGTCTGGATACAGAATTGGCTGGCCGAAAGAAGACAGCGAGTGGTAGTGGATGGGAAGTATTCCGCCTGGAGGTCGGTGACCAGTGGTGTCCCGCAGGGATCTGTTCTGGGACCTCTGCTCTTGGTGGTTTTTATAAATGACTCGGACGAGGAAGTGGAAGGGTGGGTTAGTAAGTTTGCCGATGACACGAAGGTTGGGGGAGTTGCGGATAGTGTTGAGGGCTGTTGCGGGTTACAACAGGACATCGACAGGATGCAGAGCTGGGCTGAGAAGTGGCAGATGGAGTTCAACCTGGATAAATGTGAAGTGATTCGTTTTGGACGGTCGAATTGAATGCTGAATACCGGATTAAAGGCAGGATTCTTGGAAGTGTGGAGACAGAGGGATCTTGGGGTCCAGGTACATCGATCCTCCAAAGTTGCCACCCAGGTTGATAGGGTTGTTCAGAAGGCGTATGGTGTGTTGTCTTTCATTAACAGGGGGATCGAGTTTCAGAGCCGCGAGGTTTTCCTGCAGCTTTATAAAACCCTGGTTAGATCACACTTGGAATATTGGGCGAAATTGTCCGTAATCGGCGCGATGTCCGCCGACCGGCGCCAAAAACGGCGCAAATCAGTCCGGTATCGCGCCGTCCCAAAGGTGCGGAATTCCTCCGCACCTTGGGGGG
Organism: Scyliorhinus torazame; assembly: GCF_047496885.1. NCBI lineage: Eukaryota > Metazoa > Chordata > Chondrichthyes > Carcharhiniformes > Scyliorhinidae > Scyliorhinus > Scyliorhinus torazame. Next base: position 3,464,055 of record NC_092738.1, read on the forward strand.
CCGAGCCCTGACATTGAGTTCTGGTCGCCGCATTGTAGGAAGGATGTGGAGGCTTTGGAGAGGTGCGGAGGAGATTTACCAGGATGCCGCCCGGACTGGGGGGCACGTCTTACGAAGAAAGGTTGAGGGGGAGCGAGGGCTTTTCTCACTGGAGCGAAGAAGGCAGAGAGGTGACTTGAGACAAGGTGATGAGAGGCATGGATAGAGTGGGGGCCAGAGACCTTTCCCCAAGGGTGGAAATGGCTGTCACGAGAGGGGACATAATTTGAAGGATTAGGGGAGAATGTCGGAGGTTCTTTACACAGAGAGGGGTGGGTGTGTGGAACGCTCGGCCAGCGGAGGTGGGGGAGTCCGAGTCATTCGGGACATTTAAGCGACTCTTAGACAGGCACATGGACAGCAGTGAATGAAGGAGATTAGGTTGATCTTAGATTAGGATAAACGGTCGGCACAACATCGAGGGCCGAAGGGCCTGTACTGTGCTGTGCTGCTCCATGTCCCTCAGCACTGACCCTCCCACAGTGCGGCGCTCCCTCATCAGTGACCCTCCCACAGTGCGGCGCTCCCTCAGCACTGATCCTCCACAGTGCGGCGCTCCCTCAGCACCGACTCTCCCACAGTGCGGCGCTCCCTCAGCACTGACCCTCCCACAGTGCGGAGCCCCCTCAGCACTGACCCTCCCACAGTGCGGAGCTCCCTCAGCACTGATCCTCCCACAGTGCGGCGCTCCCTCAGCACTGACCCTCCCACAGTGCGGAGCTCCCTCAGCACTGATCCTCCCACAGTGCGGCGCTCCCTCAGCACTGACCCTCCCACAGTGCGGCGCTCCCTCAGCACTGTCCCTCCCAGAGTGCGGAGCTCCCTCAGCACTGACCCTCCCACAGTGCGGAGCTCCCTCAGCACTGACCCTCCCACAGTACGGAGCCCCCCTCAGCACTGACCCCTCCCACAGTGCGGCACTCCCTCAGCACTGACCCTCCCACAGTGCGGCGCTCCCTCAGCACCGACCCTCCCTCAGCACTGACCCTCCCACAGTGCGGGGCTCCCTCAGCACCGACCCTCCCACAGTGCGGCGCTCCCCTCAGCACTGACCCTCCCACAGTGCGGCGCTCCCTCAGCACTGACCCTCCCACAGTGCGGCGTTCCCTCAGCACTGACCCTCCCACAGTGCGGCGCTCCCTCAGCACTGACCCTCCCACAGTGCGGAGCTCCCTCAGCACTGACCCTCCCACAGTGCGGAGCTCGCTCAGCACTGACCCTCCCACAGTGCGGCGCTCCCTCAGCACTGACCCTCCCGCAGTGCGGAGCTCCTCAGCACTGACCCTCCCACAGTGCGGAGCTCCCTCAGCACTGACCCTCCCACAGTACGGAGCCCCCTCAGCACTGACCCTCCCACAGTGCGGCACTCCCTCAGCACTGACCCTCCCACAGTGCGGCGCTCCCTCAGCACCGACCCTCCCTCAGCACTGATCTTCCCACAGTGCGTTGCTCTCTCAGCACTGACCCTCTCACAGTGCGGCGCTCCCTCAGCACTGACCCTCCCTCAGCACCGACCCTCCCTCAGCACTGACCCTCCCACAGTGCGGAGCTCCCTCAGCACTGACCCTCCCACAGTGCGGAGCTCCCTCAGCACTGACCCTCCCACAGTGCGGAGCTCCCTCAGCACTGACCCTCCCACAGTACGGAGCCCCCTCAGCACTGACCCTCCCACAGTGCGGCACTCCCTCAGCACTGACCCTCCCACAGTGCGGCGCTCCCTCAGCACCGACCCTCTCACAGTGCGGCGCTCCCTCAGCACCTGACCTCCCCGCAGTGCGTAGCTCCCTCAGCACTGACCCTCCCACAGTGCGGAGCTCACTCAGCACTGAACCTCCCACAGTGCGGCGCTCCCTCAGCACCGACCCTCCCACAGTGCGGCGCTCCCTCAGCACTGACCCTCCCACAGTGCGGCGCTCCCTCAGCACTGACCCTCCCGCAGTGCGGAGCTCCCTCAGCACTGACCCTCCCACAGTGCGAGGCTCCCTCAGCACTGAACCTCCCACAGTGCGGCGCTCCCTCAGCACCGACCCTCCCACAGTGCGGCGCTCCCTCAGCACTGACCCTCCCACAGTGCAGCGCTCCCTCAGCACTGACCCTCCCACAGTGCGGCGCTCCCTCAGCACCGACCCTCCCACAGTGCGAAGCTCCCTCAGCACTGGACCCTTCCACAGTGCGGCGCTCCCTCAGCACAGACCCTCCCACAGTGCGGCGCTCCCTCAGCACTGACCCTCCCACAGTGCGGCGCTCCTCAGCACTGACCCTCCCACAGTGCGGAGCTCCCTCAGCACTGACCCCTCCCACAGTGCAGCGCTCCCTCAGCACAGACCCTCACACAGTGCGGAGCTCCCTCAGCACTGACCCTCCCACAGCACTGACCCTCCCACAGTGCGGAGCTCCCTCAGCACTGACCCTCCCACAGTGCGGCGCTCCCTCAGCACTGACCCTCCCACAGTGCTCGGCGCTCCCTCAGCACTGACCCTCCCACAGTGCGGCGCTCCCTCAGCACTGACCCTCCCACAGTGCGGGCGCTCCCTCAGCACTGACACTCCCACAGTGCGGCGCTCCCTCAGCACTGACCCTCCCACAGTGCGGCGCTCCCTCAGCACTGACCCACAGTGCGACGCTCCCTCAGCACCGACCCTCCCACAGTGCGGCGCTCCCTCAGCACCGACCCTCCCACAGTGCGGCGCTCCCTCAGCACTGACCCTCCCACAGTGCGGTGTTCCCTCAGCACCGACCCTCCCTCAGTGCGGCGCTCCCTCAGCACCGACCCTCCCACAGTGCGGCGCTCCCTCAGCACTGACCCTCCCACAGTGAGGCGCCCCCTCAGCACTGACCCTCCCACAGTGCGGCGCTCCCTCAGCACTGACCCTCCCACAGTGCGGAGCTCCCTCAGCACTGACCCTCCCACAGTGCGGGGCTCCCTCAGCACTGACCCTCCCACATTGCGGCGCTCCCTCAGCGCTGACCCTCCCACAGTGCGGCGCTCCCTCAGCACTGACCCTCCCACAGTGCGGCGCTCCCTCAGCACCGACCCTCCCTCAGTGCTGATATCTCTCTCTCTCTCGTTCTAGTTCCCTGAACGGAAGTTGCTCAAGTGGAACGATGTCCTCTGCAGAGAGCTTCAGTCTGTACCCGCGAACGATCACGGACAACGGTGAGCCTCCCCTTCAGAACCAAATTCAGCCCCCACCCCCCTCTGCCCCACGCCCGTCCGGCCGGGGAAACGCTGCTGTCGCGGGGGGGGGGTGGGGGCTGCACAGGCTGCATGCTGAGGGGCTGTGTCCCCTCAGGCGATGGGCGGAGGAGGGGGTGGTGCACGGGGCGAGGGGGGGTGGGAGGAGGTAACCGTGCAGCTCGGGGTGGGGGGGGGGGGGGGGGGGGGGGGAAGAAATTCCTCCTCATCTCCGGCAGCCGTGAGCCTGCGAGACGCTTAAACGCAAGCCGGTGCCCGAAGTGTGTAAACGCAGTCCAGCGCAGGAGATGCATAAACACAAGCTGGTGCACCAGATGCGTAAAACGCAAGCCAGTGCACGAGACGCTTAAATACAAGCCCAGCGTAGGAGCTGTGGGGAGCGCAAGAGAAATGCAAACTCTGTACCTCACCCCGGGCTGTAGAGCGGTTCTGCTGAATTTCAGTCCCCTCTGATTGCGGTCTGCACTCTGCTGACAATTCTTTTTTTTGTCTCTCTCGTTTTCCACTCATTCCGTCCCTCCCTCCTTCCCTCCCCACCACCTACCTTCCCTCTCCCGCTCCCTCTCTCCTGACCACAGGCAATGAAACGGACATCAACGATAACAGGTGAGTGGGTTAATCGGCGGAGTCTCCGCTCGCACAGGACCGGGTTCCTCAAAACCTGACTCGCAACCCACCCTGTACCTGTCCTGGGAGTGTTTGATGGGGACAGTGTCGAGGGAGCTTTACTCTGTATCTAACCCCATGCTGTACCTGTCCTGGGAGTGTTTGATGGGGACAGTGTAGAGGGAGCTTTACTCTGTATCTAACCCCGTGCTGTACCTGTCCTGGGAGTGTTGATGGGACAGTGCAGAGGGAGCTTTACTCTGTATCTAACCCCGTGCTGTACCTGTCCTGGGAGTGTTTGATGGGGACAGTGTAGAGGGAGCTTTACTCTGTATCTAACCCCGCCCTGTACCTGTCCTGGGAGTGTTTGACGGGACAGTGTAGAGGGAGCTTTACTCTGTATCTAACCCCGTGCTGTACCTGTCCTGGGAGTGTTTGATAGGGACAGTGTAGAGGAAGCTTTACTCTGTATCTAACCCCGTGCGTACCTGTCCTGGGAGTGTTTGATGGGGACAGTGTAGAGGGAGCTTTACTCTGTATCTAACCCCGTGCTGTACCTGTCCTGGGAGTGTTTGATGGGGACAGTGTAGACGGAGCTTTACTCTGTATCTAACCCCGTGCTGTACCTGTCCAGGGAGTGTTTGATGGGGACAGTGTAGAGGGAGCTTTACTCTGTATCTAACCCCGTGCTGTACCTGTGCTGGAGTGTTTGATGGGACAGTGTAGAGGACGCTTTACTCTGTATCTAACCCCGTGCTTGTACCTGTCCTGGGAGTGTTTGATGGGGACAGTGTAGAGGGAGCTTTACTCTGTATCTAACCCCGTGCTGTACCTGTCCTGGGAGTGTTTGATGGGGACAGTGTAGCGGGAGCTTTACTCTGTGTCTAACCCCGTGCTGTACCTGTCCTGCGAGTGTTTGATGGGGACAGTGTAGAGGGAGCTTTACTCTGTATCTAACCCCGTGCTGTACCTGTCCTGGGAGTGTTTGATGGGGACAGTGTAGAGGGAGCTTTACTCTGTATCTAACCCCGTGCTGTACCTGTCCTGGGAGTGTTTGATGGGGACAATGTAGAGGGAGCTTTACTCTGTATCTAACCCCGTGCTGTACCTGTCCTGGGAGTGTTTGATGGGGACAGTGTAGAGGGAGCTTTTCTCTGTATCTAACCCCGTGCTGTACCTGTCCTGGGAGTGTTTGATGGGGACAGTGTACAGGGAGCTTTACTCTGTATCTAACCTCGTGCTGTACCTGTCCTGGAGTGTTTGATGGGGACAGTGTAGAGGGAGCTTTACTCTGTATCTAACCCCGTGCTGTACCTGTCCTGGGAGTGTTTGATGGTGACAGTGTAGAGGGAGCTTTACTCTGTATCTAACCCCATGCTGCACCTGTCCTGGTAGTGTTTGATGGGGACAGTGTAGAGGGAGCTTTACTCTGTATCTAACCCCGTGCTGTACCTGTCCTGGGAGTGTTTGATGGGGAAAGTGTAGAGGGAGCTTTACTCTGTATCTAACCCCGTGCTGTACCTGTCCTGGGAGTGTTTGATGGGACAGTGTAGAGGAGCTTTACTCTGTATCTAACCCCGTGCTGTACCTGTCCTGGGAGTGTTTGATGGGGAAAGTGTAGAGGGAGCTTTACTCTGTATCTAACCCCGTGCTGTACCTGTCCTGGGAGTGTTTGATGGGGACAGTGTAGAGGGAGCTTTACTCCGTATCTAACCCCGTGCTGTACCTGTCCTGGGAGTGTTGATGGGGGACAGTGTAGAGGGAGCTTTGCTCTGTATCTAACCCAGTGCTGTACCTGTCCTGGAGTGTTTGATGGGGAGAGTGTAGAGGGAGCTTTACTCTGTATCTAACCCCGTGCTGTCCCTGTCCTGGGAGTGTTTGATGGGACAGTGTAGAGGGAGCTTTACTCTGTATCTAACCCCGTGCTGTACCTGTCCTGGGAGTGTTTGATGGGGACAGTGTAGAGGGAGCTTTACTTTGTATCTAACCCCGTGCTGTACCTGTCCTGGGAGTGTTTGATGGGGACAGTGTACAGGGAGCTTTACTCTGTATCTAACCTCGTGCTGTACCTGTCCTGGGAGTGTTTGATGGGGACAGTGTAGAGGGAGCTTTACTCTGTATCTAACCCCGTGCTGTACCTGTCCTGGAAGTGTTTGATGGTGACAGTGTAGAGGGAGCTTTACTCTGTATCTAACCCCATGCTGCACCTGTCCTGGTAGTGTTTGATGGGGACAGTGTAGAGGGAGCTTTACTCTGTATCTAACCCCGTGCTGTACCTGTCCTGGGAGTGTTTGATGGGGAAAGTGTAGAGGGAGCTTTACTCTGTATCTAACCCCGTGCTGTACCTGTCCTGGGAGTGTTTGATGGGGACAGTGTAGAGGAGCTTTACTCTGTATCTAACCCCGTGCTGTACCTGTCCTGGGAGTGTTTGATGGGGAAAGTGTAGAGGGAGCTTTACTCTGTATCTAACCCCGTGCTGTACCTGTCCTGGGAGTGTTTGATGGGGACAGTGTAGAGGGAGCTTTACTCCGTATCTAACCCCGTGCTGTACCTGTCCTGGGAGTGTTTGATGGGGACAGTGTAGAGGGAGCTTTGCTCTGTATCTAACCCAGTGCTGTACCTGTCCTGGGAGTGTTTGATGGGGAGAGTGTAGAGGGAGCTTTACTCTGTATCTAACCCCGTGCTGTCCCTGTCCTGGGAGTGTTTGATGGGGACAGTGTAGAGGGAGCTTTACTCTGTATCTAACCCCGTGCTGTACCTGTCCTGGAGTGTTTGATGGGGACAGTGTAGAGGGAGCTTTACTTTGTATCTAACCCCGTGCTGTACCTGTCCTGGGAGTGTTTGATGGGGACAGTGTGGAGGGAGCTTTACTCTGTATCTAACCCCGTGCTGTACCTGTCCTGGGAGTGTTTGATGGGGACAGTGTAGAGGGAGCTTTACTCTGTATCTAACCCCGTGCTGTACCTGTCCTGGGAGTGTTTGATGGGGACAGTGTAGAGGGAGCTTTACTCTGTTATCTAACCCCGTGCTGTACCTGTCCTGGGAGTGTTTGCTGGGGATAGTGTAGAGGGGGGGGGAGTGGGGGGGGGGGGGGGGGGGGGGGGGTAGGACCGGGGGAGGGTGGGGGTCGGAGGGGCAGCACGGGGGGGAGGTGGGGTAGATGGGGGGAGGGAGGGGGTAGGACCGGGGGAGGGGAGGAGTGGGGGGGGAGGGTGGATTGGGGGGGAGGGGGGGGGGGAGTGTGGTAGGACCGGGGTGGGGGGGGGAGGGGGGTAGGACCAGGGGGGGTGGGGGGAGAGGGGCAGGACCGGGGGAAGGGAGGAGTGGGGGGTGGGGGTGAGGGGTAGGACTGGGGGAGGGCGGGAGTGGGGATAGGGGGGAGGGGGGGGGAGTGGGGCAGGACCGGGGTGGGGGGGAGAGGGGCAGGACCGGGGGGGGGGGAGGGGGGCAGG
>NC_092738.1:3471447-3506447 GCF_047496885.1 Scyliorhinus torazame
AGAGGGAGCGAGAGAGGGAGCGAGAGGGGGGGAGAGAGAGGGAGAGCGAGAGAGGGAGTGAGAGAGGGAGCGAGGGAGGGAGAGGGAGCGAGGGAGAGGGAGCGAGAGAGAGGGAGCGAGACAGAGGGAGCGAGAGAGGGAGAGAGAGAGGGAGAGAGAGAGGGAGCGAGAGAGGGGGAGAGAGAGGGAGCGAGAGGGGGTGAGAGAGAGGAAGAGAGAGAGAGGGAGCGAGAGAGGGGGAGAGAGAGAGGGAGCGAGAGAGGAGCGAGGGAGGGAGAGGGAGCGAGAGAGAGGGAGGGAGAGAGGGGAGCGAGAGGGGGGGAGAGAGAGGGAGCGAGAGGGGGTGAGAGAGAGGGAGAGAGAGAGGGAGAGAGAGATGGAGAGATTCCTGGTCTGGATTCCCTCCGACAGCAGGACGATCCTGTGCGAGGCCAGGGCCCCCACTCGCTCCCCCCCCCCAGCTCTCTCTGCAAACAATAGCTCACTGCTTACTGTCCGCCCGCCATCCGTTGCCAGCCCCCACTGTGACCAGGTGACGGCGAGTGGGGGTGGGGGGGGAGCTCGGCGTGGGAGGGACAGAGATGTGTGAGAGAGAGAGAGAGGGCAAATGCTGACAGAGGGGCGATAATTCTGGCAGCCCCGTCAGGGAGAGAGAGAGAGAGGGAGGGAGGGAGAGAGAGGGAGACAGAGAGAGGGAAAGAGAGAGGGACACAGCCAGACAGGGAGAGAGAGAGAGGGAGGGACACAGCGAGAGAGGGAGACAGAGAGAGAGAGGAGAGAGGGACACAGCGAGAGAGGGAGACAGAGAGAGGACAGAGAGAGAGAGAGGGACACAGTGAGAGAGGGAGAGAGAGAGAGGGAGACAGAGAGAGGGAGAGAGAGAGAGGGAGGGACACAGCGAGAGAGGGAGACAGAGAGAGAGAGGGAGAGAGGGACACAGCGAGAGAGGGAGACAGAGAGAGGGACAGAGAGAGAGAGAGGGACACAGTGAGAGAGGGAGAGAGAGAGAGGGAGACAGAGAGAGGGAGAGAGAGAGAGGGAGGGACACAGCGAGAGAGGGAGACAGAGAGAGAGAGGGAGGGAGGGACACAGCGAGAGAGGGAGACAGAGAGAGGGAGAGAGAGAGAGGGAGGGACACAGCGAGAGAGGGAGACAGAGAGAGAGAGGGAGAGAGGACACAGCGAGAGAGGGAGAGAGAGAGAGGGACACAGCGAGAGAGGGAGAGAGAGACAGGGACACAGCGAGAGAGGGAGACAGAGAGAGAGAGAGAGAGAGGGACACAGCGAGAGAGGGAGAGAGAGAGAGGGACACAGTGAGAGAGGTGAGAGAGAGAGAGGGACACAGTGAGAGAGGGAGAGAGAGAGAGGGAGACAGAGAGAGGGAGAGAGAGGGAGGGACACAGTGAGAGAGGGAGAGAGAGAGAGAGGGAGAGAGAGAGGGACACAGTGAGAGAGGGAGAGAGAGAGAGGGACACAGTGAGAGAGGGAGAGAGAGAGAGGGAGACAGAGAGAGGGAGAGAGAGAGAGAGGAGGGGACACAGTGAGAGAGGGAGAGAGAGGGACACAGTGAGAGAGGGAGAGAGAGAGAGGGACACAGAGAGAGAGAGAGGGAGACAGAGAGAGGGAGAGAGAGAGAGGGAGGGACACTGCAAGAGAGGGAGGGAGAGAGGGACACGGCCAACACTTAGTGGCAGTGGTCGGCCGTTTTGTGTGCTGAGGGTAGAGAGGCAAAGGCGGGGAGAGAGGGGGGGGAAGGAGAGAGAGAGAGTGATAAAGGACAAGACTGAGAGACCGAGAAGGGGGGGTGAGGGGGGGGGGGGCAGAGTGAGAGGGAGGGAGAGGGAAGCAAGAGGGTGGGGGAGAGGCAGAAAGAGAGCAGGGTGGAAGAGAGAGAGAGTGAGAGAGAGGTAACAAAGAGAGGGAAGGGGAAGAGAGGGAGAGAGAGAGAGACAGAGAGAAGAGTGAGACAGAGACAGAGAGCGAGAGAGACAGAGAGAAACACAGAGAGACAGGGAGGGAGAGAGAGAGGGAGAGGGAGAGAAAGTGAGACAGAGAGAGAGAGACAGAGTGAGAGTTACGGAGGGAGACAGAGGGAGGCAGAAACACAGAGAGAGGGAGAGGGACAGTGAGGGAGAGACAGAGCGAGGAAGGGAGATGGAGGGATAGCGAGTGTGAGATGAGGAAGAGAGAGACAGAGAGAGAGAGAGAGACAGAAGGTTGGAAAGAGAGAGCGATGCGGAGAGGGGAGATTGCCCCTGTGAGGTTCGCAATCACCGCCTGGTTCGCTGGACCCCCATTGAGAGTGGATTCGGACCGCTGGCGCCCAGCGGCTGGAGAGGAGCCTCGGGGCCTGGGCTCCGCGAGTGGCTCGGGGGGGGGGCTTGCTTGACCACTAGGCTCACAGGTGGGTGGACACGGCAACCTGTGCAAGGTAAGAGGTGTCCGAGAGAGTCAGACTGGACGACACACCGCACTGTGGGAGGGTCAGTGCTGAGGGAGCTCCGCACTGTGGGAGGGTCAGTGCTGAGGGAGCTCCGCACTGTGGGAGGGTCAGTGCTGAGGGAGCTCCGCACTGTGGGAGGGTCAGTGCTGAGGGAGCTCCGCACTGTGGGAGGGTCAGTGCTGAGGGAGCTCCGCACTGTGGGAGGGTCAGTGCTGAGGGAGCTCCGCACTGTGGGAGGGTCAGTGCTGAGGAGCTCCGCACTGTGGGAGGGTCCAGTGCCTGAGCGAGGGCCGCACTGTGGGAGGGTCAGTGCTGAGGGAGCGCCACGCTGTGGGAGGGTCAGTGCTGAGGGAGCGCCGCACTGTGGGAGGGTCAGTGCTGAGGGTGCGCCGCACTGTGGGAGGGTCAGTGCTGAGGGAGCTCCGTACTGTGGGAGGGTCAGTGCTGAGGGAGCTCCGCACTGTGGGAGGGTCAGTGCTGAGGGAGCTCCGCACTGTGGGAGGGTCAGTGCTGAGGGAGCTCCGCACTGTGGGAGGGTCAGTGCTGAGGGAGCGCCGCACTGTGGGAGGGTCAGTGCTGAGGGAGCGCCGCACTGTGGGAGGGTCAGTGCTGAGGGAGCGCCGCACTGTGGGAGGGTCAGTGCTGAGGGAGCTCCGCTACTGTGGGAGGGTCAGTGCTGAGGGAGTGCCGCACTGTGGGAGGGTCGGTGCTGAGGGAGCTCCGCACTGTGGGAGGGTCAGTGCTGAGGAGCTCCGCACTGTGGGGAGGGTCAGTGCTGAGGGAGCTCCGCACTGTGGGAGGGTCAGTGCTGAGAGGAGCGCCGCACTGTGGGAGGGTCAGTGCTGAGGGAGCTCCGCATTGTGGGAGGGTCAGTGCTGAGGGAGCGCCGCACTGTGGGAGGGTTTAGTGCTGAGGGAGCGCCGCACTGTGGGAGGGTCAGTGCTGAGGGAGCTCCGCACTGTGGGAGGGTCAGTGCTGAGGGAGCGCCGCACTGTGGGAGGGTCAGTGCTGAGGGAGCGCCACGCTGTGGGAGGGTCAGTGCTGAGGGAGCGCCGCACTGTGGGGAGGGTCAGTGCTGATGGAGCGCCGCACTGTGGGAGGGTTAGTGCTGAGGGAGCGCCGCACTGTGGGGGGTCAGTGCTGAGGGAGCTCCGCACTGTGGGAGGGTCAGTGCTGAGGGAGCGCCGCACTGTGGGAGGGTCAGTGCTGAGGGAGCGCCACGCTGTGGGAGGGTCAGTGCTGAGGGAGCGCCGCACTGTGGGAGGGTCAGTGCTGAGGGAGCGCCGCACTGTGGGAGGGTCAGTGCTGAGGGAGCGCCGCACTGTGGGGAGGGTCAGTGCTGAGGAGCGCCACGCTGTGGGAGGGTCAGTGCTGAGGGAGCGCCGCACTGTGGGAGGGTCAGTGCAGAGGGAGCTTTACTCTGTATCTAACCCCGTGCTGTACCTGTCCTGGGAGGTGTTTGATGGGGGACAGTGCAGAGGGGAGCTTTACTCTGTATCTAATCCCGTGCTGTACCAGTCCTGGGAGTGTTTGATGGGGACAGTGTAGAGCGAGCTTTACTCTGTATCTAACCCCGTGCTGTACCTGCCCTGGGAGTGTTTGATGGGGACAGTGTAGAGGGAGCTTTACTCTGTATCTAACCCTGTGCTGTACCAGTCCTGGGAGTGTTTGATGGGGACAGTATAGAGGGAACTTTACTCTGTATCTAACCCGCGCTGTACCTGTCCTGGGAGTGTTTGATGGGGGACAGTGTAGAGGAGCTTTACTCTGTATCTAACCCTGTGCTGTACCTGTCCTGGGAGTGTTTGATGGGGACAGTGTAGAGGGAGCTTTACTCTGTATCTAACCCCGTGCTGTACCTGTCCTGGGAGTTCCAGGAGAATCTGAGGAAAAAGGCTCTCACTGTCCACCCTATCCAATCCTCTGATCATCTTGTATGCCTCAATTAAGTCACCTCTTAACCTTCTTCTCTCCAACGAAAACAGCCTCAAGTCCCTCAGCCTTTCCTCATACGATCTTCCCTCCATACCAGGCAAACATTCTGGTAAATCTCCTCTGCAACCCGCTCCAATGCTTCCACATCCTTCCTATAATGCGGCGACCAGAATTGCATGTACATGGACATTGAGATCTCTCTGCTCATCCACACTGCCAAGAATCTTACCATGAGCCCAGTACTCTGTCTTCCTGTTATTCCTTCCAAAATGAGTCACCTCACACTTTTCTGCATTAAACTCCATTTGCCACCTCTCAGCCCAGCGCTGCAGCTTATCTTCATAGTTTCATAGAATTTACAGTGCAGAAGGAGGCCATTCGGCCCATCGAGTCTGCACCGGCTCTTGGAAAGAGCACCCTACCCAAGCCCACACTACCCTATCCCCATAACCCAGTAACCCCACTCAACTAAGGGCAATTTTGGACACTAAGGGCAATTTAGCATGGCCAATCCACCTAAACTGCACATCTTTGGACTGTGGGAGGAAACCGGAGCACCCGGAGGAAACCCACGCACACACGGGGAGAACGTGCAGACTCCGCACAGACAGTGACCCAGCCGGGAATCGAACCTGGGACCCTGGAGCTGTGAAGCAATTGCGCTAACCGCTATGCTACCGTGCTGCCCAAATCTATGTCCCTCTGTAACTTGTAACATCCTTCCGCACTGTCCACAACTCCACCGACTTTAGTGTCATCTGCAAATTTACTCACTCATCCTTCTACGCCCTCCTCCATGTCATTTATAAAAATGACAAACAGCAGTGGCCCCAAAACAGATCCTTGTGGTACACCACTAGTAACTGGACTCCAGTCTGAACATTTCCCATCAACCACCACCCTTTGTCTTCTTCCAGCTAGCCAATTTCTGATCCAAACTGCTAAACCACACTGAATCCCATGCCTCCGTATTTTCTGCAGTAGCCTACCATGGGGAACCTTATCAAACACTTTACTGAAATCCATATACACCACATCAACTGTTTTACCCTCATCCACCTGTTTGGTCACCTTCTCAAAGATAATGTTGTGGAGGAGAATGCTGAGTCCCAGGCTAATAGAATAGATGGCATTGAGGTACGTCGGGAAGAGGTGTTGGCAATTCTGGACAGGCTGAAAATAGATAAGTCCCCGGGACCTGATGGATTTATCCTAGGATTCTATGGGAGGCCAGGGAAGAGATTGCTGGACCTTTGGCTTTGATTTTTATGTCATCATTGGCTACAGGAATAGTGCCAGAGGACTGGAGGACAGCAAATGTGGTCCCTTTGTTCAAAAAGGGGAGCAGAGACAACCCCGGCAACTATAGACCGGTGAGCCTCACGTCTGTAGTGGGTAAAGTCTTGGAGGGGATTATAAGGGACAAGATTTATAATCATCTAGATAGGAATGATATGATCAGGGATAGTCAGCATGGCTTTGTGAAGGGTAGGTCATGCCTCACAAACCTTATTGAGTTCTTTGAGAAGGTGACTGAACAGGTAGACGAGGGTAGAGCAGTTGATGTGGTGTATATGGATTTCAGCAAAGCGTTTGATAAGGTTCCCCACGGTAGGCTATTGCAAAAAATACGGAGGCTGGGGATTGAGGGTGATTTAGAGATGTGGATCAGAAATTGGCTAGCTGAAAGAAGACAGAGGGTGGTGGTTGATGGGAAATGTTCAGAATGGAGTACAGTCACAAGTGGCGTACCACAAGGATCTGTTCTGGGGCCGTTGCTGTTTGTCATTTTTATCAATGACCTAGAGGAAGGCACAGAAGGGTGGGTGAGTAAATTTGCAGATGATACTAAAGTCGGTGGTGTTGTCGATAGTGTGGAAGGATGTAGCAGGTTACAGAGGGATATAGATAAGCTGCAGAGCTGGGCTGAGAGGTGGCAAATGGAGTTTAATGTAGAGAAGTGTGAGGTGATTCACTTTGGAAGGAATAACAGGAATGCAGAATATTTGGCTAATGGTAAAGTTCTTGAAAGTGTGGCTGAGCAGAGGGATCTAGGTGTCCATGTACATAGATCCCTGAAAGTTGCCACCCAGGTTGATAGGGTTGTGAAGAAGGCCTATGGAGTGTTGGCCTTTATTGGTAGAGGGATTGAGTTCCGGAGTCGAGAGGTCATGTTGCAGCTGTACAGAACTCTGGTCCGGCCGCATTTGGAGTATTGCGTACAGTTCTGGTCACCGCATTATAGGAAGGACGTGGAGGCTTTGGAGCGGGTGCAGAGGAGATTTACCAGGATGTTGCCTGGTATGGAGGGAAAATCTTATGAGGAAAGGCTGACGGACTTGAGGTTGTTTTCGTTGGAGAGAAGAAGGCTAAGAGGAGACTTAATAGAGGCATACAAAATGATCAGGGGGTTGGATAGGGTGGACAGTGAGAGCCTTCTCCCGCGGATGGATATGGCTGGCACGAGGGGACATAACTTTAAACTGAGGGGTAATAGATATAGGACAGAGGTCAGAGGTAGGTTCTTTACGCAAAGAGTAGTGAGGCCGTGGAATGCCCTACCTGCTACAGTAGTGAACTCGCCAACATTGAGGGCATTTAAAAGTTTATTGGATAAACATATGGATGATAATGGCATAGTGTAGGTTAGATGGCTTTTGTTTCGGTGCAACATCGTGGGCCGAAGGGCCTGTACTGCGCTGTATTGTTCTATGTTCTATAACTCAATAAGGTTTGTGAGGCACGACCTACCCTTCACGAAACCGTGTTGACTATCTCTAATCAAATTATTCCTTTCCAGATGATTATACATCCTATCTCTTATAAACCTTTCCAAGATTTTGCCCACAACAGAAGTAAGGCTCACTGGTCTATAGTTACCGGGGTTATCTCTACTCCCCTTCTTGAACAAGGGGACAACATTTGCTATCCTCTAGTCTTCTGGCATTATTCCTGTAGACAAAGATGACTTAAAGATCAAAGCCAAAGGCTCAGCAATCTCCTCCCTCGCTTCCCAGAGAATCCTAGGATAAATCCCATCCGGCCCAGGGGACTTATCTATTTTCACCCTTTCCAGAATTGCTAAACCCTCCTCCTTATGAAGCTCAAGTCCTTCTAGTCTAGTAGACTGAATCTCAGTATTCTCCTCGAGAACATTGTCTTTTTCCTGTGTGAATACTGACGAAAAATATTTATTTAGCACCTGTCCTATCTCCTCGGACTCCACGCACAACTTCCCACTACTGTCCTTCACTGGCCCTACTCTTACCCTAGTCATTCTTTTATTCCTGACATATCTGTAGAAAGCTTTAGGGTTTTCCTTGTCCTGGGAGTGTTTGATGGGGACAGTGTAGAGGGAGCTTTACTCTGTATCGAACCCCATGCTGTACCTGTCCTAGGAATGTTTGATGGGGGCAGTGTAGAGGGAGCTTTACTCTGTATCGAACCACATGCTGTACCTGTCCTGGGAGTGTTTGATGGGGGACAGTGTAGAGGGAGCTTTACTCTGTATCTAAACCCGTGCTGTACCTGTCCTGGGAGTGTTTGATGGGGACAGTGTAGAGGGAGCTTTACTCTGTATCTAACCCCGTGCTGTACCTGTCCTAGGAGTGTTTGATGGGGGCAGTGTAGAGGGAGCTTTACTCTGTATCTAACCCCGTGCTGTACCTGTCCTGGGAGTGTTTGATGGGGGCAGTGTAGAGGGAGCTTTACTCTGTATCTAACCCCGTGCTGTACCTGTCCTGGGAGTGTTTGATGGGGACAGTGTGGAGGGAGCTTTACTCTGTATCTAACCCCGTTCTGTACCTGTCCTGGGAGTGTTTGATGGGGACAGTGTAGAGGGAGCTTTACTCTGTATCTAATCTCGTGCTGTACGTGTCCTGGGAGTGTTTGATGGGGACAGTGTGGAGGGAGCTTTACTCTGTATCTAAGCCTGTTCTGTACCTGTCCTGGAAGTGTTTGATGGGGACAGTGTAGAGGGAGCTTTACTCTGTATCGAGCCCCATGCTGTACCTGTCCTGGGAGCGTTTGATGGGGGACAGTGTAGAGGGAGCTTTACTCGGTATCTAACCCCGTGCTGTACCTGTCCTGGGGGTGTTAGATGGGGACAGTGTAGAGGGAGCTTTACTCTGTACCTAACCCCGTGCTGTACCTGTCCTGGGAGTGTTTGATGGGGCAGTGTAGAGGGAGCTTTACTCTGTATCTAACCCCGTGCTGTACCTGTCCTAGGAGTGTTTCATGGGGACAGTGTAGAGGGAGCTTTACTCTGTATCTAACCCCGTGCTGTACCTGTCCTGGGAGTGTTCGATGGGGACAGTGTAGAGGGAGATTTACTCTGTATCGAACCCCATGCTGTACCTGTCCTGGGAGCGTTTGATGGGGGACAGTGTAGAGGGAGCTTTACTCGGTATCTAACCCCGTGCTGTACCTGTCCTGGGAGTGTTTGATGGGGACAGTGTAGAGGGACCTTTACTCTATATCTAACCCCATGCTGTACCTGTCCTGGGAGTGTTTGATGGGGACTGTGTAGAGGGAGCTTTACTCTGTGTCTAACCCCGTGCTGTACTTGTCCTGGGGGTGTTAGATGGGGACAGTGTAGAGGGAGCTTTACTCTGTTCCTAACCCCGTGCTGTACCTGTCCTGGGAGTGTTTGATGGGGCAGTGTAGAGGGAGCTTTACTCTGTATCTAACCCCGTGCTGTACCTGTCCTAGGAGTGTCTGATGGGGGCAGTGTAGAGGGAGCTTTACTCTGTATCTAACCCCGTGCTGTACCTGTCCTGGGAGTGTTTGATGGGGACAGTGGAGAGGGGGCTTTATTCTGTATCTAACCCCGTTCTCTACCTGTCCTGGGAGTGTTTGATGGGGACAGTGTAGAGGGAACTTTACTCTGTATCTAACCCCGTGCTGTACCTGTCCTTGGAGTGTTTGATGGGGACAGTGTAGAGGGAGCTTTACTCTGTATCTAACCCCGTGCTGTACCTGTCCTGGGAGTGTTCGATGGGGACAGTGTAGAGGGAGATTTACTCAGTATCGAACCCCATGCTGTACCTGTCCTGCGAGCGTTTGATGGGGGACAGTGTAGAGGGAGCTTTACTCGGTATCTAACCCCGTGCTGTACCTGTCCTGGGAGTGTTTGATGGGGACAGTGTAGAGGGAGCATTACTCTATATCTAACCCCATGCTGAACCTGTCCTGGGAGTGTTTGATGGGGACTGTGTAGAGGGAGCTTTACTCTGTATCTAACCCCGTGCTGTACTTGTCCTGGGGGTGTTTGATGGGGACAGTGTAGAGGGAGCTTTACTCTGTACCTAACCCCGTGCTGTACCTGTCCTGGGAGTGTTTGATGGGGCAGTGTAGAGGGAGCTTTACTCTGTATCTAACCCCGTGCTGTAGAGCTTTACTCTGTATCTAACCCCGTGCTGTACCTGTCCTGGGAGTGTTTGATGGGGACTGTGTAGAGGGAGCTTTACTCTGTATCTAACCCCGTGCTGTACCTGTCCTGGGAGTGTTTGATGGGGACAGTGTAGAGGGAGCTTTACTCTGTACCTAACCCCGTGCTGTACCTGTCCTGGGAGTGTTTGATGGGGCAGTGTAGAGGGAGCTTTACTCTGTATCTAACCCCGTGCTGTACCTGTCCTGGGAGTGTTTGATGGGGACAGTGGAGAGGGGGCTTTACTCTGTATCTAACCCCGTTCTCTACCTGTCCTGGGAGTGTTTGATGGGGACAGTGTAGAGGGAACTTTACTCTGTATCTAACCCCGTGCTGTACCTGTCCTTGGAGTGTTTGATGGGGACAGTGTAGAGGGAGCTTTACTCTGTATCTAACCCCGTGCTGTACCTGTCCTGGGAGTGTTCGATGGGGACAGTGTAGAGGGAGATTTACTCAGTATCGAACCCCATGCTGTACCTGTCCTGCGAGCGTTTGATGGGGGACAGTGTAGAGGGAGCTTTACTCGGTATCTAACCCCGTGCTGTACCTGTCCTGGGAGTGTTTGATGGGGACAGTGTAGAGGGAGCATTACTCTATATCTAACCCCATGCTGAACCTGTCCTGGGAGTGTTTGATGGGGACTGTGTAGAGGGAGCTTTACTCTGTATCTAACCCCGTGCTGTACTTGTCCTGGGGGTGTTTGATGGGGACAGTGTAGAGGGAGCTTTACTCTGTATCTAACCCCGTGCTGTAGAGCTTTACTCTGTATCTAACCCCGTGCTGTACCTGTCCTGGGAGTGTTTGATGGGGACTGTGTAGAGGGAGCTTTACTCTGTATCTAACCCCGTGCTGTACCTGTCCTGGGAGCGTTTGATGGGGGACAGTGTAGAGGGAGCTTTACTCGGTATCTAACCCCGTGCTGTACCTGTCCTGGGAGTGTTTGATGGGGACATTGTAGAGGGACCTTTACTCTATATCTAACCCCATGCTGTACCTGTCCTGGGAGTGTTTGATGGGGACTGTGTAGAGGGAGCTTTACTCTGTGTCTAACCCCGTGCTGTACTTGTCCTGGGGGTGTTAGATGGGGACAGTGTAGAGGGAGCTTTACTCTGTTCCTAACCCCGTGCTGTACCTGTCCTGGGAGTGTTTGATGGGGCAGTGGAGAGGGAGCTTTACTCTGTATCTAACCCCGTGCTGTACCTGTCCTAGGAGTGTCTGATGGGGGCAGTGTAGAGGGAGCTTTACTCTGTATCTAACCCCGTGCTGTACCTGTCCTGGGAGTGTTTGATGGGGACAGTGGAGAGGGGGCTTTACTCTGTATCTAACCCCGTTCTCTACCTGTCCTGGGAGTGTTTGATGGGGACAGTGTAGAGGGAACTTTACTCTGTATCTAACCCCGTGCTGTACCTGTCCTTGGAGTGTTTGATGGGGACAGTGTAGAGGGAGCTTTACTCTGTATCTAACCCCGTGCTGTACCTGTCCTGGGAGTGTTCGATGGGGACAGTGTAGAGGGAGATTTACTCAGTATCGAACCCCATGCTGTACCTGTCCTGCGAGCGTTTGATGGGGGACAGTGTAGAGGGAGCTTTACTCGGTATCTAACCCCGTGCTGTACCTGTCCTGGGAGTGTTTGATGGGGACAGTGTAGAGGGAGCATTACTCTATATCTAACCCCATGCTGAACCTGTCCTGGGAGTGTTTGATGGGGACTGTGTAGAGGGAGCTTTACTCTGTATCTAACCCCGTGCTGTACTTGTCCTGGGGGTGTTTGATGGGGACAGTGTAGAGGGAGCTTTACTCTGTACCTAACCCCGTGCTGTACCTGTCCTGGGAGTGTTTGATGGGGCAGTGTAGAGGGAGCTTTACTCTGTATCTAACCCCGTGCTGTAGAGCTTTACTCTGTATCTAACCCCGTGCTGTACCTGTCCTGGGAGTGTTTGATGGGGACAGTGGAGAGGGGGCTTTACTCTGTATCTAACCCCGTTCTCTACCTGTCCTGGGAGTGTTTGATGGGGACAGTGTAGAGGGAACTTTACTCTGTATCTAACCCCGTGCTGTACCTGTCCTTGGAGTGTTTGATGGGGACAGTGTAGAGGGAGCTTTACTCTGTATCTAACCCCGTGCTGTACCTGTCCTGGGAGTGTTCGATGGGGACAGTGTAGAGGGAGATTTACTCAGTATCGAACCCCATGCTGTACCTGTCCTGCGAGCGATTGATGGGGACAGTGTAGAGGGAGCTTTACTCTGTATCTAACCCCGTGCTGTACCTGTCCTGGGAGTGTTTGATGGGGACAGTGTAGAGGGAGCTTTACTCGGTATCTAACCCCGTGCTGTACCTGTCCTGGGAGTGTTTGATGGGGACAGTGTAGAGGGAGCATTACTCTATATCTAACCCCATGCTGAACCTGTCCTGGGAGTGTTTGATGGGGACTGTGTAGAGGGAGCTTTACTCTGTATCTAACCCCGTGCTGTACTTGTCCTGGGGGTGTTTGATGGGGACAGTGTAGAGGGAGCTTTACTCTGTATCTAACCCCGTGCTGTACCTGTCCTGGGAGTGTTTGATGGGGACTGTGTAGAGGGAGCTTTACTCTGTATCTAACCCCGTGCTGTTCAACGAGCTGTGGACGATCAACTGAACCCTCTCCACGGGGTTAGATACAGAGTAAAGCTCCCTCTACACTGTCCCCCATCAAACACTCCCAGGACAGGTACAGCACGGGGTTAGATACAGAGTAAAGCTCCCTCTACACAGTCCCCCATCAAACACTCCCAGGACAGGTACAGCACGGGGTTAGATACAGAGTAAAGCTCCCTCTACATTGTCCCCATCAAACACTCCCAGGACAGGTACACCCGGAGTTAGATACAGGGTAAAGCTCCCCCTACATTGTCCCCATCAAACACACCCAGGACAGGTACAGCACGGGGTTAGATACAGAGTAAAGCTCCCTCTACACTGTCCCCATCAAACACTCCCAGGACAGGTACAGCAAGGGGTTAGATACAGATTAAAGCTCCCTCGACACTGTCCCCGGAAAACACTCCCAGGACAGGTACAGCACGAGGTTAGATACAGAGTAAAGCTCCCTCTACACTGTCCCCATCAAACACTCCCAGGACAGGTACAGCACGGGGTTATATACAGAGTAAAGCTCCCTCTGCACTGTCCCCCATCAAACACTCCCAGGACAGGTACAACACGGGGTTAGATACAGAGTAAAGCTCCCGCTACACTGTCCCCATCAAACACTCCCAGGACAGGTACTGCACGGGGTTAGATACAGAGTAAAGCTCCCTCTACACTGTCCCCATCAATAACTCACAGGACAGGTACAGCACGGGGTTAGATACAGAGTAAAGTTCCCTCTACACTGTCCCCATCAAACACCCACAGGACAGTTACAGCACAGGGTTAGATACAGAGTAAAGCTCCGTCTACACTGTCCCCATCAAACACTCCCAGGACAGGTACAGCACGGGGTTAGATACAGAGTAAAGCTCCCTCTACGCTGTCCCCATCAAACACTCCCAGGACAGGTACAGCACGGGGTTAGATACAGAGTAATGCTCCCTCTACACTGTCCCCATCAAACACTCCCAGGACAGGTACAGCACGGAGTTAGATACAGAGTAAAGCTCCCTCTACACTGTCCCCATCAAACACTCCCAGTACAGGTACAGCACGGGGTTAGATACAGAGTAAAGCTCCCTCTACACTGTCCCCATCAAACACTCCCAGGACAGGTACAGCACGGGGTGAGATACAGAGTAAAGCTCCCTCTACACTGTCCCCATCAAACACTCCCAGGACAGGTACAGTACGGGGTTAGATACAGGGTAAAGTTCCCTCTACACTGTCCCCATCAAACACTCCATGGACAGCACGGGGTTTGATGCAGAGTAAAGCTCCCTCTACACTGTCCCCATCAAACACTCCCAGGACAGGTACAGCATGGGGTTAGATACAGAGTAAAGCTCCCTCTACACTGTCCCCATCATACGCTCCCAGGACAGGTACAGCACGGGGTTAGGTACAGAGTAAAGCTCCCTCTACACTGTCCCCATCAAACACTCCAAGGACAGGTACAGCACGGGGTTAGATACAGAGTAAAGTTTCCTCTACACTGTCCCCATCAAACACCCACAGGACAGTTACAGCACCGGGTTAGATACAGAGTAAAGCTCCCTCTACACTGTCCCCATCAAACACTCCCAGGACACGTATAGCACGGGGTTAGATACAGAGTAAAGCTCCCTCTACACTGTCCCCATCAAACACTCCAAGGACAGGTACAGCACGGGGTTAGATACAGAGTAAAGTTTCCTCTACACTGACCCCATCAAACACTCCCAGGACAGGTACAGCACGGGGTTAGATACAGAGTAAAGCTCCCTCTACACTGTCCCCATCAAACACTCCCAGGACAGGTACAGCACGGGGTTAGATACAGAGTTAAGCTCCCTCTACACTGTCCCCATCAAACACTCCCAGGACAGGTACACCCGGAGTTAGATACAGAGTAAAGCTCCCTCTACATTGTCCCCATCAAACACTCCCAGGACAGGTACACCCGGAATTAGATACAGAGTAAAGCTCCCTCTACATTGTCCCCATCAAACACACCCAGGACAGGTACAGCACGGGGTTAGATACAGAGTAAAGCTCCCTCTACACTGTCCCCATCAAACACTCCAAGGACAGGTACAGCACGGGGTTAGATACAGAGTAAAGCTCCCTCTACACTGTCCCCATCAAACACTCCCAGGACAGGTACAGCACGGGGTTAGATACAGATTAAAGCTCCCTCTACACTGTCCCCGAAAAACACTCCCAGGACAGGTACAGCACGGGGTTAGATACAGAGTAAAGCTCCCTCTACACTGTCCCCATCAAACACTCCCAGGACAGGTACAGCACGGGGTTAGATACAGAGTAAAGCTCCCTCTGCACTGTCCCCCATCAAACACTCCCAGGACAGGTACAACACGGGGTTAGATACAGAGTAAAGCTCCCGCTACACTGTCCCCATCAAACACTCCCAGGACAGGTACTGCACGGGGTTAGATACAGAGTAAAGCTCCCTCTACACTGTCCCCATCAAAAACTCACAGGACAGGTACAGCACGGGGTTAGATACAGAGTAAGTTCCCTCTACACTGTCCCCATCAAACACCCACAGGACAGTTACAGCACAGGGTTAGATACAGAGTAAAGCTCCGTCTACACTGTCCACATCAAACACTCCCAGGACAGGTACAGCACGGGGTTAGATACAGAGTAAAGATCCCTCTACGCTGTCCCCATCAAACACTACCAGGACAGGTACAGCACGGGGTTCGATACAGAGTAATGCTCCCTCTACACTGTCCCCATCAAACACTCCCAGGACAGGTACAGCACGGGGTTAGATACAGAGTAAAGCTCCCTCTACACTGTCCCCATCAAACACTCCCAGGACAGGTACAGCACGGGGTTAGATACAGAGTAATGATCCCTCTACACTGTCCCCATCAAACACTCCCAGGACAGGTACAGCACGGAGTTAGATACAGAGTAAAGCTCCCTCTACACTGTCCCCATCAAACACTCCCAGTACAGGTACAGCACGGGGTTAGATACAGAGTAAACCTCCCTCTACACTGTCCCCAACAGACACTCCCAGGACAGGTACAGCACGGGGTTATATACAGAGTAAAGCTCCCTCTGCACTGTCCCCCATCAAACACTCCCAGGACAGGTACAACACGGGGTTAGATACAGAGTAAAGCTCCCGCTACACTGTCCCCATCAAACACTCCCAGGACAGGTACTGCACGGGGTTAGATACAGAGTAAAGCTCCCTCTACACTGTCCCCATCAATAACTCACAGGACAGGTACAGCACGGGGTTAGATACAGAGTAAAGTTCCCTCTACACTGTCCCCATCAAACACCCACAGGACAGTTACAGCACAGGGTTAGATACAGAGTAAAGCTCCGTCTACACTGTCCCCATCAAACACTCCCAGGACAGGTACAGCACGGGGTTAGATACAGAGTAAAGCTCCCTCTACGCTGTCCCCATCAAACACTCCCAGGACAGGTACAGCACGGGGTTAGATACAGAGTAATGCTCCCTCTACACTGTCCCCATCAAACACTCCCAGGACAGGTACAGCACGGAGTTAGATACAGAGTAAAGCTCCCTCTACACAGTCCCCATCAAACACTCCCAGTACAGGTACAGCACGGGGTTAGATACAGAGTAAAGCTCCCTCTACACTGATCCCGAAAAACACTCCCAGGACAGGTACAGCACGGGGTTAGATACAGAGTAAAGCTCCCTCTACACTGTCCCCATCAAACACTCCCAGGACAGGTACAGCACGGGGTTAGATACAGAGTAAAGCTCCCTCTGCACTGTCCCCCATCAAACACTCCCAGGACAGGTACAACACGGGGTTAGATACAGAGTAAAGCTCCCGCTACACTGTCCCCATCAAACACTCCCAGGACAGGTACTGCACGGGGTTAGATACAGAGTAAAGCTCCCTCTACACTGTCCCCATCAAAAACTCACAGGACAGTTACAGCACAGGGTTAGATACAGAGTAAAGCTCCGTCTACACTGTCCACATCAAACACTCCCAGGACAGGTACAGCACGGGGTTAGATACAGAGTAAAGCTCCCTCTACGCTGTCCCCATCAAACACTCCCAGGACAGGTACAGCACGGGGTTCGATACAGAGTAATGCTCCCTCTACACTGTCCCCATCAAACACTCCCAGGACAGGTACAGCACGGGGTTAGATACAGAGTAAAGCTCCCTCTACACTGTCCCCATCAAACACTCCCAGGACAGGTACAGCACGGGGTTAGATACAGAGTAATGATCCCTCTACACTGTCCCCATCAAACACTCCCAGGACAGGTACAGCACGGAGTTAGATACAGAGTAAAGCTCCCTCTACACTGTCCCCATCAAACACTCCCAGTACAGGTACAGCACGGGGTTAGATACAGAGTAAACCTCCCTCTACACTGTCCCCAACAGACACTCCCAGGACAGGTACAGCACGGGGTTATATACAGAGTAAAGCTCCCTCTGCACTGTCCCCCATCAAACACTCCCAGGACAGGTACAACACGGGGTTAGATACAGAGTAAAGCTCCCGCTACACTGTCCCCATCAAACACTCCCAGGACAGGTACTGCACGGGGTTAGATACAGAGTAAAGCTCCCTCTACACTGTCCCCATCAATAACTCACAGGACAGGTACAGCACGGGGTTAGATACAGAGTAAAGTTCCCTCTACACTGTCCCCATCAAACACCCACAGGACAGTTACAGCACAGGGTTAGATACAGAGTAAAGCTCCGTCTACACTGTCCCCATCAAACACTCCCAGGACAGGTACAGCACGGGGTTAGATACAGAGTAAAGCTCCCTCTACGCTGTCCCCATCAAACACTCCCAGGACAGGTACAGCACGGGGTTAGATACAGAGTAATGCTCCCTCTACACTGTCCCCATCAAACACTCCCAGGACAGGTACAGCACGGAGTTAGATACAGAGTAAAGCTCCCTCTACACTGTCCCCATCAAACACTCCCAGTACAGGTACAGCACGGGGTTAGATACAGAGTAAAGCTCCCTCTACACTGTCCCCATCAAACACTCCCAGGACAGGTACAGCACGGGGTGAGATACAGAGTAAAGCTCCCTCTACACTGTCCCCATCAAACACTCCCAGGACAGGTACAGTACGGGGTTAGATACAGGGTAAAGTTCCCTCTACACTGTCCCCATCAAACACTCCATGGACAGCACGGGGTTTGATGCAGAGTAAAGCTCCCTCTACACTGTCCCCATCAAACACTCCCAGGACAGGTACAGCATGGGGTTAGATACAGAGTAAAGCTCCCTCTACACTGTCCCCATCATACGCTCCCAGGACAGGTACAGCACGGGGTTAGAGACAGAGTAAAGCTCCCTCTACACTGTCCCCATCAAACACTCCCAGGACAGGTACAGCACGGGGTTAGATGCAGAGTAAAGCTCCCTCTACACTGACCCCATCAAACACTCCCAGGACAGGTACAGCACGGGGTTAGATACAGAGTAATGTTCCCTCTACACTGTCCCCATCAAACACCCACAGGACAGTTACAGCACCGGGTTAGATACAGAGTAAAGCTCCCTCTACACTGTCCCCATCAAACACTCCCAGGACACGTATAGCACGGGGTTAGATACAGAGTAAAGCTCCCTCTACACTGTCCCCATCAAACACTCCAAGGACAGGTACAGCACGGGGTTAGATACAGAGTAAAGTTTCCTCTACACTGACCCCATCAAACACTCCCAGGACAGGTACAGCACGGGGTTAGATACAGAGTAAAGCTCCCTCTACACTGTCCCCATCAAACACTCCCAGGACAGGTACAGCACGGGGTTAGATACAGAGTTAAGCTCCCTCTACACTGTCCCCATCAAACACTCCCAGGACAGGTACACCCGGAGTTAGATACAGAGTAAAGCTCCCTCTACATTGTCCCCATCAAACACTCCCAGGACAGGTACACCCGGAATTAGATACAGAGTAAAGTTCCCTCTACATTGTCCCCATCAAACACACCCAGGACAGGTACAGCACGGGGTTAGATACAGAGTAAAGCTCCCTCTACACTGTCCCCATCAAACACTCCAAGGACAGGTACAGCACGGGGTTAGATACAGAGTAAAGCTCCCTCTACACTGTCCCCATCAAACACTCCCAGGACAGGTACAGCACGGGGTTAGATACAGATTAAAGCTCCCTCTACACTGTCCCCGAAAAACACTCCCAGGACAGGTACAGCACGGGGTTAGATACAGAGTAAAGCTCCCTCTACACTGTCCCCATCAAACACTCCCAGGACAGGTACAGCACGGGGTTAGATACAGAGTAAAGCTCCCTCTGCACTGTCCCCCATCAAACACTCCCAGGACAGGTACAACACGGGGTTAGATACAGAGTAAAGCTCCCGCTACACTGTCCCCATCAAACACTCCCAGGACAGGTACTGCACGGGGTTAGATACAGAGTAAAGCTCCCTCTACACTGTCCCCATCAAAAACTCACAGGACAGGTACAGCACGGGGTTAGATACAGAGTAAAGTTCCCTCTACACTGTCCCCATCAAACACCCACAGGACAGTTACAGCACAGGGTTAGATACAGAGTAAAGCTCCGTCTACACTGTCCACATCAAACACTCCCAGGACAGGTACAGCACGGGGTTAGATACAGAGTAAAGCTCCCTCTACGCTGTCCCCATCAAACACTCCCAGGACAGGTACAGCACGGGGTTCGATACAGAGTAATGCTCCCTCTACACTGTCCCCATCAAACACTCCCAGGACAGGTACAGCACGGGGTTAGATACAGAGTAAAGCTCCCTCTACACTGTCCCCATCAAACACTCCCAGGACAGGTACAGCACGGGGTTAGATACAGAGTAATGATCCCTCTACACTGTCCCCATCAAACACTCCCAGGACAGGTACAGCACGGAGTTAGATACAGAGTAAAGCTCCCTCTACACTGTCCCCATCAAACACTCCCAGTACAGGTACAGCACGGGGTTAGATACAGAGTAAAGCTCCCTCTACACTGTCCCCATTAAACATTCCCAGGACAGGTACAGCACGGGTTAGATACAGAGTAAAGCTCCCTTTACACTGTCCCCATCAAACACTCCCAGGACAGGTACAGCACAGGGTTAGATACAGAGTAAAGCTCCCTCTGCAATGTCCCCATCAAACACTCCCAGGACAGGGACAGCACGGGGTTAGATACAAAGTAAAGCTCCCTTTACACTGTCCCCATCAAACACTCCCAGGACAGGTACAGCACAGGGTTAGATACAGAGTAAAGCTCCCTCTGCAATGTCCCCATCAAACACTCCCAGGACAGGGACAGCACGGGGTTAGATACAAAGTAAAGCACCATCTGCACTGTCCCCATCAAACACTCCCAGGACAGGTACAGCACAGGGTTAGATACAGAGTAAAGCTCCCTCTACACTGTCCCCATCAAACACTCCCAGGACAGGTACAGCACGGGGTGAGATACAGAGTAAAGTTCCCTCTACACTGTCCCCATCAAACACTCCCAGGACAGGTACAGCATGGGGTTAGATACAGAGTAAAGCTCCCTCTACACTGTCCCCATCATACGCTCCCAGGACAGGTACAGCACGGGGTTAGAGACAGAGTAAAGCTCCCTCTACATTGTCCCCATCAAACACTCCCAGGACAGGTACAGCACGGGGTGAGATACAGAGTAAAGCTCCCTCTACACTGTCCCCATCAAACACTCCCAGGACAGGTACAGCACGGGTTAGATACAGAGTAAAGCTCCCTCTACACTGACCCCATCAAACACTCCAAGGACAGGTACAGCACGGGTTAGAGACAGAGTAAAGCTCCCTCTACACTGACCCCATCAAACACTCCCAGGACAGGTACAGCACGGGGTTAGATACAGAGTAATGTTCGCTCTACACTGTTCCCATCAAACACCCACAGGACAGTTACAGCACCGGGTTAGATACAGAGTAAAGCTCCCTCTACACTGTCCGCATCAAACACTCCCAGGACACGTATAGCACGGGGTTAGATACAGAGTAAAGCTCCCTCCACACTGTCCCCATCAAACACTCCAAGGACAGGTACAGCACGGGGTTAGATACAGAGTAAAGTTCCCTCTACACTGACCCCATCAAACACTCCCAGGACAGGTACAGCACGGGGTTAGATACAGAGTAAAGCTCCCTCTACACTGTCCCCATCAAACACTCCCAGGACAGGTACAGCACGGGGTTAGATACAGAGTTAAGCTCCCTCTACACTGTCCCCATCAAACACTCCCAGGACAGGTACAGCACGGTTTTAGATACAGAGTAAATCTCCCTCTGCACTGTGCCCATCAAACACTCCCAGGACAGGTACAGCACGGGGTTAGATACAGAGGAAAGCTCCCTCTACACTGTCCCCATCAAACACTCCCAGGACAGGTACAGCAGGGGGTTAGATACAGAGTAAAGCTCCCTCTTCACTGTCCCCATCAAACACTCCCAGGACAGGTACAGCACGGGGTTCGATACAGAGTAAAGCTCCCTCTACACTGTCCCCATCAAACACTCCCAGGACAGGTACAGCACGGGGTTAGACACAGATTAAAGCTCCCTCTACACTGTCCCCATCAAACACTCCCAGGACGGGTACAGCACAGGGTTAGATACAGAGTAAAGCTCCCTCTACACTGTCCCCATCACACACTCCTAGGACAGGTACAGTACGGGGTTAGATACAGAGTAATGTTCCCTCTACACTGTCCCCATCAAACACTCCCAGGACAGGTACAGCACGGGGTTATATACAGAGTAAAGCTCCCTCTACACTGTCCCCATCAAACACTCCCAGGACAGGTACAGCACAGGGTTAGTTGCAGAGTAAAGTTCCCTCTACACTGTCCCCATCAAACACCCACAGGACAGTTACAGCACAGGGTTAGATACAGAGTAAAGCTCCGTCTACACTGTCCCCATCAAACACTCCCAGGACAGGTACAGCACGGGGTTAGATACAGAGTAAAGCTCCCTCTGCAATGTCCCCATCAAACACTCCCAGGACAGGTACAGCACGGGTTTCGATACAGAGTAATGCTCCCTCTACACTGTCCACATCAAACACTCCCAGTACAGGTACAGCACGGGGTTAGATACAGAGTAAAGCTCCCTTTACACTGTCCCCATCAAACACTCCCAGGACAGGTACAGCACCGGGTTAGATACAGAGTAAAGCTCCCTCTGCAATGTCCCCATCAAACACTCCCAGGACAGGTACAGCACGGTTTTAGATACAGAGTAAATCTCCCTCTACACTGTCCCCATCAAACACCCACAGGACAGTTACAGCACCGGGTTTGATACAGAGTAAAGCTCCCTCTACACTGTCCCCATCAAACACTCCCAGGACAGGTACAGCACGGGTTAGATACAGAGTAAAGCTCCCTCTACACTGTCCCCATCAAACACTCCAAGGACAGGTACAGCACGGGTTAGAGACAGAGTAAAGCTCCCTCTACACTATCCCCATCAAACACTCCCAGGACAGGTACAGCACGGGGTTAGATACAGAGTAAAGTTCCCTCTACACTGTCCCCATCAAACACCCACAGGACAGTTACAGCACCGGGTTAGATACAGAGTAAAGCTCCCTCTACACTGTCCCCATCAAACACTCCCAGGACAGGTCCAGCACGGGGTTAGATACAGAGTAAAGATCCCTCTACACTGTCCCCATCAAACACTCCAAGGACAGGTACAGCACGGGGTTAGATACAGACTAAAGTTCCCTCTACACTGACCCCATCAAACACTCCCAGGACAGGTACAGCACGGGGTTAGATACAGAGTTAAGCTCCCTCTACACTGTCCCCCTTCATACACTCCCAGGACAGGTACAGCACGGGGTTAGATACATAGTAAGGCTCCCTCTCCACTGTCCCCATCAAACACTCCCAGGACAGAAACAGCACGGGGTTAGATACAGAGTAAAGCTCCCTCTCCACTGTCCCCATCAAACACTCCCAGGACAGGTACAGCACGGGGTGAGATACAGAGTAAAGCTCCCTCTACATAAGTATGTACCAGTCAGGCAGGGAGGAAGGCGTCGAGCGAGGGAACCGTGGTTTACCAAGGAAGTGGAATCTCTTGTTAAGAGGAAGAAGGAGGCCTATGTGAAGATGAGGTGTGAAGTTTCAGTTGGGGCGATGGATAGTTACAAGGTAGCGAGGAAGGATCTAAAGAGAGAGCTAAGACGAGCAAGGAGGGGACATGAGAAGTATTTGCCAGGAAGGATCAAGGAAAACCCAAAAGCTTTCTATAGGTATGTCAGGAATAAGCGAATGACTAGGGAAAGAGTAGGACCAGTCAAGGACAGGGATGGGAAATTGTGTGTGGTGTCTGAAGAGATAGGCGAGATACTAAATGAATATTTTTCGTCAGTATTCACTCAGGAAAAAGATAATGTTGTGGAGGAGAATGCTGAGCCCCAGGCTAATAGAATAGATGGCATTGAGGTACGGAGGGAAGAGGTGTTGGCAATTCTGGACAGGCTGAAAATAGATAAGTCCCCGGGTCCTGATGGGATTTATCCTAGGATTCTCTGGGAGGCCAGGGAAGAGATTGCTGGACCTTTGGCTTTGATTTTTATGTCATCATTGGCTACAGGAATAGTGCCAGAGGACTGGAGGACATTAAATGTGGTCCCTTTGTTCAAAAAGGGGAGCAGAGACAACCCCGGCAACTATAGACTGGTGAGCCTCACGTCTGTAGTGGGTAAAGTCTTGGAGGGGATTATAAGAGACAAGATTTATAATCATCTAGATAGGAATAATATGATCAGGGATAGTCAGCATGGCTTTGTGAAGGGTAGGTCATGCCTCACAAACCTCTCGAGTTCTTTGAGGAGGTGACTGAACAGGTAGACGAGGGTAGAGCAGTTGATGTGGTGTATATGGATTTCAGTAAAGCGTTTGATAAGGTTCCCCACGGTAGGCTATTGCAGAAAATACGGAGGCTGGGGATTGAGGGTGATTTAGAGATGTGGATCAGAAATTGGCTAGCTGAAAGAAGACAGAGGGTGGTGGTTGATGGGAAATGTTCAGAATGGAGTACAGTCACAAGTGGAGTACCACAAGGATCTGTTCTGGGGCCGTTGCTGTTTGTCATTTTTACCAATGACCTAGAGGAAGGCGCAGAAGGGTGGGTGAGTAAATTTGCAGACGATACTAAAGTCGGTGGTGTTGTCGATAGTGTGGAAGGATGTAGCAGGTTACAGAGGGATATAGATAAGCTGCAGAGCTGGGCTGAGAGGTGGCAAATGGAGTTTAATGTAGAGAAGTGTGAGGTGATTCACTTTGGAAGGAATAACAGGAATGCGGAATATTTGGCTAATGGTAAAGTTCTTGAAAGTGTGGATGAGCAGAGGGATCTAGGTGTCCATGTACATAGATCCCTGAAAGTTGCCACCCAGGTTGATAGGGTTGTGAAGAAGGCCTATGGAGTGTTGGCCTTTATTGGTAGAGGGATTGAATTCCGGAGTCGGGAGGTCATGTTGCAGCTGTACAGAACTCTGGTACGGCCGCATTTGGAGTATTGCGTACAGTTCTGGTCACCGCATTATAGGAGGCTTTGGAGCGGGTGCAGAGGAGATTTACCAGGATGTTGCCTGGTATGGAGGGAAAATCTTATGAGGAAAGGCTGATGGACTTGAGGCTGTTTTCGTTGGAGAGAAGAAGGTTAAGAGGAGACTTAATAGAGGCATACAAAATGATCAGGGGGTTGGATAGGGTGGACAGTGAGGGCCTTCTCCCGCGGATGGAAATGGCTGGCACGAGGGAACATAACTTTAAACTGAGGGGTAATAGATATAGGACAGAGGTCAGAGGTAGGTTCTTTACGCAAAGAGTAGTGAGGCCGTGGAATGCCCTACCTGCTACAGTAGTGAACTCGCCAACATTGAGGGCATTTAAAATTTTATTGGATAAACATATGGATGATAATGGCACAGTGTAGGTTAGATGGCTTTTGTTTCGGTGCAACATCGTGGGCTGAAGGGCCTGTACTGCGCTGTATTGTTCTATGTTCTATGTTCTACACTGTCCCCATCAAACACTCCCAGGACAGGTACAGCACGGGGTTAGATACAGAGTGAAGCTTCCTCTACACTCTCCCCACCAAACACTCCCAGGACAGGTACAGCACCGGGTTAGATACAGAGTAAGGCTCCCTCTACACTGTCCCCATTCAACACTCCCAGGACAGGTACAGCACCGGGTTAGACACAGAGTAAAGCACCCTCTACACTGTCCCCATCAAAAACACCCAGGACAGGTACAGCACGGGGTTAGATACAGAGTAAAGCTCCCTCTACACTCTCCCCATCAAACACTCCCAGGACAGGTACAGCACGGGGATAGATATAGAGTAAAGCTCCCTCTACCCTGTTCCCATCAAACACTCCCTGCACAGGTACAGCATGAGGTTAGATATAGAGTATAGCTCTCTCTACACTGTCCCCATCAAACACTCCCAGGACAGGTACAGCACGGGGTTAGATACAGAGTAAAGCTCCCTCTACACTCTCCCCATCAAACACTCCCAGGACAGGTACAGCACGGGGATAGATATAGAGTAAAGCTCCCTCTACCCTGTTCCCATCAAACACTCCCTGCACAGGTACAGCATGAGGTTAGATATAGAGTATAGCTCTCTCTACACTGTCCCCATCAAACACTCCCAGGACAGGTACAGCACGGGGTTAGATACAGAGTAAAGCTCCCTCTACACTCTCCCCATCAAATACTCCCAGGACAGGTATAGCACGGGTTAGATACAGAGTGAAGCTCCCTCTACACTCTCCCCATCAAACACTCCCAGGACAGGTACAGCACGGGGTTAGATACAGAGTAAAGCTCCCTCTACACTGTCCCCATCAAACAGTCCCAGGTCAGGTACAGCACGGGGTTAGACACAGAGTAAAGCTCCCTCTACACTGTCCCCATCAAACACACCCAGGACAGGTACAGCACGGGGT
The DNA here is from genome assembly GCF_047496885.1 of Scyliorhinus torazame. NCBI lineage: Eukaryota > Metazoa > Chordata > Chondrichthyes > Carcharhiniformes > Scyliorhinidae > Scyliorhinus > Scyliorhinus torazame. The sequence continues at coordinate 3,496,884 of NC_092738.1, forward strand.
TAGATACAGAGTAAAGCTCCCTCTACACTGTCCCCATCAAACACTCCCAGGACAGGTACAGCACGGGGTTAGATACAGAGTAAAGCTCCCTCTACACTGTCCCCATCAAACACTCCCAGGACAGGTACAGCACGGGGTTAGATACAGAGTAAAGCTCCCTCTGCACTGTCCTCATCAAACACTCCCAGGACAGGTACAGCACGGGGTTAGATACAGAGTAAAGCTCCCTCTACACTGTCCCCATCAAACACTCCCAGGACAGGTGCAGCACGGGGTTAGATAGAGAGTAAAGCTCCCTCTACACTGGCCCCTACAAACACTCCCAGGACAGGTACAGCACGGGGTTAGATACAGAGTAAATCTCCCTCTGCACTGTCCCCTTCAAACACTCCCAGGACAGGTACAGCACGGGGTTAGATACAGAGTAAAGCTCCCTCGACACTGTCCCCATCAAACACTCCCAGGACAGGTACAGCACGGGGTTAGATACAGAGTAAAGCTCCCTCGACACTGTCCCCATCAAACACTCCCAGGACAGGTACAGCACGGGGTTAGATACAGAGTAAAGCTCCCTCTACACTGTCCCCATCAAACACTCCCAGGACAGGTACAGCACGGGGTTAGATACAGAGTAAAGCTCCCTCGACACTGTCCCCATTGGTTGAGGGACAGGCGTGGGCCCTGGGTTGACGCCCCTCTACCCTCCAGCCAATGGTGTGCCCGGGACTTTTGACACCCACTTGAGTGGTGGACAGCAGGGAGCAGAGGGGCCGGGGCGGGGCGGGGGGGGGGGGGGGGGGTGGATTCTAACCCCAACAGATCGTAAATCAGCCAGTCAGCTCAGAGATTTGTTTGCAGTCCTTCCCATGACTGTGCATTTTACGATGTATCGAGGAGTGATTGTAGCGGTAGTCACCCCCCCCCCCCCCCCCCGCCCCGGCTGTTGCATCGTAGAATCCCTACAGTGCCGAAGGAGTCCATTCGGCCCATCGAGTTTTCTCCGCCCCTCAGAAAGAGCACCCTACCCCCGCCCACAGCCTATCACTGTAACCCCATCTCGGGGCAATTTAGCGTGGCCAGTCCACCTACCCTGCACATCTTTGGGTTGTGGGGGTGAGACTCACGCAGACACGGGGAGAATGTGCAAACTCCACACGGACAGTGACCCAGGGCCGGGATCGAACCCGGGTCCTCGGCGCCGTGATGCAGCAGTGCTAACCACTGCGCCCCCGTGCTGACCTATGACTGTGTGATCTACGATGTGTCGGGGATAGATCGTAGCGGCGATTCCCCTGTGACTGTGATTTATGACGTGTGTGGGTAGAGATCGTAGCAGCAATTGCCCCATGACTGTGATTTAAGACATGTGTGGGTAGAGATCAAAACAGTGATTCTCCCCGTGACTGTGTGATTAACAATGTGTCGGGGAGAGATCGCAGCAACAATTCTCCCCGTGACTGATTTACGATGTATGTGGGGAGTGATCGTAGCGGCGATTCATCTGTGACTGTGATTTACGATGTGCATCAAGGAGAGATCATAGCAGCGAATCCCCTGTGACTGTGTGATTTACGATGTGTCGAGGATAGATCGTAGCAGCGATTCCCCTGCGACTGTGGTTTGTGATGTGTGTGGGTGTGTGGGGAGAGATTGCAGCAGCGATTCCCTGTAACTGCATGGTTTATGATGGGTCGGGGCGAGATCGTAGCAGCGGTTCCCTGTGACTGTGATTTACGATGTGTCGGGGAGGGATCATAGCTGTGATTCCCTCGTGACTGTGTGATTTACAATGTGTCAGGCAGAGATCGTAGCAGCGATTCCCTTGTGACTGTAAGATTTACGATGTGTCGGGGAGGGATCATAGCTGTGATTCCCTCGTGACTGTGTGATTTACAATGTGTCAGGCAGAGATCGTAGCAGCGATTCCCTTGTGACTGTAAGATTTACGATGTGTCGGGGAGGGATCGTAGCGGTGATTCCCTCGTGGCTGTGTGATTTACGGTGTATCGGGGAGAGATCGTAGCAGCAATTCCCCTCAGAACGTGTGTTTTGCGATGTGTCGTGGAGACCCACTCCCCATCACATGTTTAATGTTACGTTGAGAGGAGATCGCAGTGGGACCTGCCCCCTGACCAGGTCCTTTACGATGCAGGTACGATGGGTGAGAGGCTGTTGCCCGTGACGACACCGACCCAGCAGCAGGATGTTATTGGGGAGCAGGAGACGATGGAGGGTCGAGGTGACGATCGATGCCCTGAACTTCTGGACAAACTACGGGCGCTGGAGGTAATAGGTCCTCACGGGGAGTGGGGGAGAATGTGGGACTCGCTCCCGCGGGGAGTGGGGAAAATGTGGGACTCGCTCCCACGGGGAGTGGGGAGAATGTGGGACTCGCTCCCACAGGGAGTGGGGAGAATGTGGGACTCGCTCCCACGGGGAGTGGGGAGAATGTGGGACTCGCTCCCACAGGGAGTGGGGAGAATGTGGGACTCGCTCCCGCGGGGAGTGAGGGAGAATGTGGGACTCGCTCCCACGGGGAGTGGGGGAGAATGTGGGACTCGCTCCCGCGGGGAGTGGGGGAGAATGTGAGACTCGCTCCCGCGGGGAGTGGGGGAGAATGTGGGACTCGCTCCCGCGGGGAGTGGGGGAGAATGTGGGACTCGCTCCCACGGTGTGTGGGGGAGAATGTGGGACTCGCTACCACGGGGAGTGGGGAGAATGTTGGACTCGCTACCACGGGGAGAGGGGAGAATGTGGGACTCGCTCCCGCGGGGAGTGGGGAGAATGTGGGACTCGCTACCACGGGGAGTGGGGGAGAATGTGGGACTCGCTCCCATGGGGAGTGGGGGAGAATATGGGGCTCGCTCCCGCGGGGAGTGGGGAGAATGTGGGACTCGCTACCACGGGGAGTGGGGAGAATGTGGGACTCGCTCCCACGGGGAGTGGGGGAGAATGTGGGACTCGCTCCCACGGGGAGTGGGGGAGAATGTGGGACTCGCTCCCATGGGGAGTGGGGGAGAATGTGGGACTCGAACCACGGGGAGTAGACTGAAATGTTTCTGCCCTCTGGTTACAGGACGAAAATATTGCACTGGCCTTGGCGAACGACAGCCAACGTGAAGCGTACGAACACTGCCTGGACGAAGTGAGTGTGTAAAATCCCTCTCCCTCCTCCACCAGCTCGATCAGCACCTCCATATTCAGCACAAATTGCAGGGGTTCAGGCTGACGGTGCTCAGTGGCGAGGAGAGGGAGACCCTCCCACTGTGCGGAGCTCCCTCAGCACTGACCCTCCCACTGTGCGGAGCTCCCTCAGCACTGACCCTCCCACTGTGCGGAGCTCCCTCAGCACTGACCCTCCCGCTGTGCGGAGCTCCCTCAGCACTGACCCTCCCACTGTGCGGAGCTCCCTCAGCACTGACCCTCCCACTGTGCGGAGCTCCCTCAGCACTGACCCTCCCGCTGTGCGGAGCTCCCTCAGCACTGACCCTCCCACAGTGCGGAGCTCCCTCAGCACTGACCCTCCCACAGTGCGGCGCTCCCTCAGCACTGACCCTCCCACAGTGCGGAGCTCCCTCAGCACTGACCCTCCCACAGTGCGGTGCTCCCTCAGCACTGACCCTCCCACAGTGCGGACCTCCCTCAGCACTGACCCTCCCACTGTGCGGCGCTCCCTCAGCACTGACCCTCCCACAGTGCGGCGCTCCCTCAGCACTGACCCTCCCACAGTGCGGACCTCCCTCAGCACTGACCCTCCCACCGTGCGGAGCTCCCTCAGCACTGACCCTCCCACAGTGCGGCGCTCCCTCAGCACTGACCCTCCCACAGTGCGGAGCTCCCTCAGCACCGACCCTCCCACAGTGCGGCGCTCCCTCAGCACTGACCCTCCCACAGTGCGGAGCTCCCTCAGCACCGACCGTCCCACAGTGCGGCGCTCCCTCAGCACTGACCCTCCCACAGTGCGGTGCTCCCTCAGCACTGACCCTCCCACAGTGCGGAGCTCCCTCAGCACCGACCGTCCCACAGTGCGGCGCTCCCTCAGCACTGACCCTCCCACAGTGCGGTGCTCCCTCAGCACTGACCCTCCCACAGTGCGGCACTCCCTCAGCACTGACCCTCCCACAGTGCGGCGCTCCCTCAGCACCGACCCTCCCACAGTGCGGAGCTCCCTCAGCACTGACCCTCCCACAGTGTGGCGCTCCCTCAGCACTGACCCTCCCACAGTGCGGCGCTCCCTCAGCACTGACCCTCCCACAGTGCGGGGCTCCCTCAGCACCTACCCTCCCACAGTGCAACACTCCCTCAGCACTGACCCTCCCACAGTGCGGCGCTCCCTCAGCACTGACCCCCCCACAGTGCGGCGCTCCCTCAGCACTGACCCTCCCACAGTGCGGGGCTCCCTCAGCACCTACCCTCCCACAGTGCGGCACTCCCTCAGCACTGACCCTCCCACAGTGCGGCGCTCCCTCAGCACTGACCCTCCCACAGTGCGGAGCTCCCTCAGCACCTACCCTCCCACAGTGCGGCGCTCCCTCAGCACTGACCCTCCCACAGTGCGGCGCTCCCTCAGCACTGACCCTCCCACAGTGCGGAGCTCCCTCAGCACCGACCCTCCCACAGTGCGGCGCTCCCTCAGCACTGACCCTCCCACAGTGCGGAGCTCCCTCAGCACCGACCGTCCCACAGTGCGGCGCTCCCTCAGCACTGACCCTCCCACAGTGCGGTGCTCCCTCAGCACTGACCCTCCCACAGTGCGGAGCTCCCTCAGCACCGACCGTCCCACAGTGCGGCGCTCCCTCAGCACTGACCCTCCCACAGTGCGGTGCTCCCTCAGCACTGACCCTCCCACAGTGCGGCACTCCCTCAGCACTGACCCTCCCACAGTGCGGCGCTCCCTCAGCACCGACCCTCCCACAGTGCGGAGCTCCCTCAGCACTGACCCTCCCACAGTGTGGCGCTCCCTCAGCACTGACCCTCCCACAGTGCGGCGCTCCCTCAGCACTGACCCTCCCACAGTGCGGGGCTCCCTCAGCACCTACGCTCCCACAGTGCAACACTCCCTCAGCACTGACCCTCCCACAGTGCGGCGCTCCCTCAGCACTGACCCCCCCACAGTGCGGCGCTCCCTCAGCACTGACCCTCCCACAGTGCGGGGCTCCCTCAGCACCTACCCTTCCACAGTGCGGCACTCCCTCAGCACTGACCCTCCCACAGTACGGCGCTCCCTCAGCACTGACCCTCCCACAGTGCGGAGCTCCCTCAGCACCTACCCTCCCACAGTGCGGCGCTCCCTCAGCACTGACCCTCCCACAGTGCGGCGCTCCCTCAGCACTGACTCTCCCACAGTGCGGCGCCCCCTCAGCACTGACCCTCCCACAGTGCGGAGCTCCCTCAGCACTGACCCTCCCACAGTGCTGTGCTCCCTCAGCACTGACCCTCCCGCAGTGCGGCGCTCCCTCAGCACCGACCCTCCCACAGTGCGGAGCTCCCTTAGCACCGACCCTCCCACAGTGCAGAGCTCCCTTAGCACTGACCTTCCCACAGTGCGGCGCTCCCTCAGCATCGACCCTCCCACAGTGCGGAGCTCCCTCAGCACTGACCCTCCCACAGTGCGGCGCTCCCTCAGCACTGACCCGCCCCAGTGCGGCACTCCCTCAGCACTGACCCTCCCACAGTGCGGTGCTCCCTCAGCACTGACCCTTCCACAGTGCGGCGCCCCCTCAGCACTGACCCTCCCACAGTGCGGCGCTCCCTCAGCACTGACCCTCCACAGTGCGGAGCTCCCTCAGCACTGACCCTCCCACAGTGCGGAGCTCCCTCAGCACTGACCCTCCCACAGTGCGGAGCTCCCTCAGCACTGACCCTCCCACAGTGCAGAGCTCCCTCAGCACTGACCCTCCCACAGTGCGGCGCTCCCTCAGCACTGACCCTCCCACAGTGCAGCACTCCCTCAGCACTGACCCTCCCACAGTGCTGTGCTCCCTCAGCACTGACCCTCCCACAGTGCGGCGCTCCCTCAGCACCGACCCTCCCACAGTGCGGAGCTCCCTTAGTACCGACCCTCCCACAGTGCGGAGCTCCCTTAGCACTGACCCTCCCACAGTGCGGCGCTCCCTCAGCAACGACCCTCCCACTGTGCGGAGCTCCCAGAGCATTGACCCTCCCCCAGTGCGGCACTCCCTCTGCACTGACCCTCCCACAGTGCGGTGCTCCCTCAGCACTGACCCTCCCACAGTGCGGCACTCCCTCGGCACTGACCCTCCACAGTGGGGAGCTCCCTCAGCACTGACCCTCCCACAGTGCGGCGCTCCCTCAGCACTGACCCTCCCACAGTGCGGCGCTCCCTCAGCACTGACCCTCCACAGTGGGGAGCTGCCTCAGCACTGATCCTCCCACAGTGCGGAGCTCCCTCAGCACTGACCCTCCCACAGTGCGGAGCTCCCTCAGCACTGACCCTCCCACAGTGCAGAGCTCCCTCAGCACTGACCCTCCCACAGTGCGGAGCTCCCTCAGCACTGACCCTCCCACAGTGCGGAGCTCCCTCAACACTGACCCTCCCACAGTGCGGAGCTCCCTCAGCACTGACCCTCCCATAGTGTGGCGCTCCCTCAGCACTGACCCTCCACAGTGCGGCGCTCCCTCAGCACTGACCCTCCGACAGTGCGGCACTCCCTCAGCACTGACCCTCCCACAGTGCTGTGCTCCCTCAGCACTGACCCTCCCACAGTGCGGCGCTCCCTCAGCACCGACCCTCCCACAGTGCGGAGCTCCCTCAGCACTGACCCTCCCCCAGTGCGGCGCTCCCTCAGCACTGACCCTCCCGCAGTGCGGAGCTCCCTTAGCACTGACCCTCCCACAGTGCGGCGCTCCCTCAGCACCGACCCTCCCACAGTGCGGAGCTCCCTCAGCACTGACCCTCCCCCAGTGCGGCACTCCCTCAGCACTGACCCTCCCACAGTGCGGTGCTCCCTCAGCACTGACCCTTCCACAGTGCGGCGCCCCCTCAGCACTGACCCTCCGACAGTGCGGCACTCCCTCAGCACTGACCCTCCCACAGTGCTGTGCTCCCTCAGCACTGACCCTCCCACAGTGCGGAGCTCCCTCAGCACTGACCCTCCCCCAGTGCGGCACTCCCTCAGCACTGACCCTCCCACAGTGCGGCACTCCCTCAGCACTGACCCTCCCACAGTGCGGAGCTCCCTCAGCACTGACCCTCCCACAGTGCGGCGCTCCCTCAGCACTGACCCTCCCACAGTGCGGAGCTCCCTCAGCACCGACCGTCCCACAGTGCGGCGCTCCCTCAGCACTGACCCTCCCACAATGCGGAGCTCCCTCAGCACTGACCCTCCCACAGTGCGGTGCTCCCTCAGCACTTACCCTCCCACAGTGCGGCGCTCCCTCAGCACTGACCCTCCCACAGTGCGGAGCTCCCTCAGCACTGACCCTCCCACAGTGCGGTGCTCCCTCAGCACTTACCCTCCCACAGTGCGGCGCTCCCTCAGCACTGACCCTCCCACAGTGCGGAGCTCCCTCAGCACCGACCGTCCCACAGTGCGGCGCTCCCTCAGCACTGACCCTCCCACAGTGCGGCCCTCCCTCAGCACTGACCCTCCCACAGTGCGGAGCTCCCTCAGCACCGACCGTCCCACAGTGCGGCGCTCCCTCAGCACTGACCCTCCCACAGTGCGGCGCTCCCTCAGCACCGACCCTCCCACAGTGCGGAGCTCCCTCAGCACCGACCCTCCCACAGTGCGGAGCTCCCTCAGCACTGACCCTTCCACAGTGCGGCGCCCCCTCAGCACTGACCCTCCCACAGTGCGGAGCTCCCTTAGCACTGACCCTCCCACAGTGCAGCGCTCCCTCAGCACCGACCCTCCCACAGTGCGGAGCTCCCTCAGCACTGACCCTCCCCCAGTGCGGCACTCCCTCAGCACTGACCCTCCCACAGTGCGGTGCTCCCTCAGCACTGACCCTTCCACAGTGCGGCGCCCCCTCAGCACTGACCCTCCGACAGTGCGGCACTCCCTCAGCACTGACCCTCCCACAGTGCGGCGCTCCCTCAGCACCGACCCTCCCACAGTGCGGAGCTCCCTTAGCACTGACCCTCCCACAGTGCGGCGCTCCCTCAGCACCGACCCTCCCACAGCGCGGCACTCTCTCAGCACTGACCTTCCCACAGTGCGGCGCTCCCTCAGCACCGACCCTCCCACAGTGCGGAGCTCCCTTAGCACTGACCCTCCCACAGTGCGGCGCTCCCTCAGCACCGACCCTCCCACAGCGCAGCACTCCCTCAGCACTGACCCTCCCACAGTGCGGAGCTCCCTCAGCACTGACCCTCCCACAGTGCGGGGCTCCCTCAGCACTGACCCTCCGACAGTGCGGCGCCCCCTCAGCACTGACCTCCCATAGTGCGGAGCACCCTCAGCACCGACCCTCCCTCAGCACTGACGCTCCCACAGTGCGGAGCACCCTCAGCACCGACCCTCCCACAGTGCGGAGCTCCCTCAGCACTGACCCTCCCTCAGCACCGACCCTCCCTCAGCACTGACCCTCCCACAGTGCGGAGCTCCCCCAGCACTGACCCTCCCACAGTGCGGCACTCCCTCAGCACTGACCCTCCCACAGTGCGGCGCTCCCTCAGCACTGACCCTCCCACAGTGCGGCGCTCCCTCAGCACTGACCCTCCCACAGTGCGGCGCTCCCTCAGCACTGACCCTCCCACAGTGCGGCGCTCCCTCAGCACTGACCCTCCCACAGTGCGGCGCTCCCTCAGCACCGACCCTCCCACAGTGCGACGCTCCCTCAGCACTGACCCTCCCACAGTGCGGAGCTCCCTCAGCACTGACCCTCCCACAGTGCGGCGCTCCCTCAGCACTGACCCTCCCACAGTGCGGCGCTCCCTCAGCACTGACCCTCTCACAGTGCGGCACTCCCTCAGCACTGACCCTCCCACAGTGCGGCGCTCCCTCAGCACTGACCCTCCCACAGTGCGGAGCTCCCTCAGCACTGACACTCCCACAGTGCGGCACTCCCTCAGCACTGACCCTCCCACAGTGCGGCGCTCCTTCAGCACTGACCCTCCCACAGTGCGGCGCTCCCTCAGCACCGACCCTCCCACAGTGCGGCGATCCCTCAGCACCGACCCTCCCACAGTGCGGAGCTCCCTCAGCACAAACCCTTTGTTGACTCTACCTCTTTCCCCCACTCCCCCTTCCCCTCCTCGCTCTCTATTCTCCCCCTCTCTCACTCTCTCGCTTGCTCCCTCTGGCAGCTTACCACCCCGGGAGATGGGTGGAGGAGGTGGGTATTTGAATCTCCATTCTCTGTCTCTCTGCTCTCCTCTCTCTTCACGTCTCAATTTCTCTCTCTCTCTGCTCTCCCTGTCTCTCTTCACCTCTAATTCTCCCTTCACCTCTCCCTCTCCCTCTCATTCTGCTCTCCCTCTGTCCTCTCCCTCTCTCTCTCCTCTCCGTGTCCCTCCCTCTCTCCTCTCCCTCTCTCTCTCTCTGCTCTCCCTCTCTGCTCTCCCTTTCTCTCTGCTCTCCCTCTCTCTCTGCTCTCCCT